>NC_134866.1:31889110-32189110 GCF_049852395.1 Peromyscus maniculatus bairdii | reverse complement strand
GCTGTGTCTATTTGGTTTATTATCACCACATCACACTTTTCATGTAGTGTGTACATATGTGCACTTGCTTGTAGGGAGGCAAAAGGTCACTTTGAGTGTCTTCCTTGTTTGCCGGGTCCTCTCACTGAAGCTGTAGTTAGCCATTTTGACTAGACTGTCTGGCCAGTAGGGCTACCTGTCTGTCTCCCAATGCTATGGTCATAGTCATGTGTGGTTGTCCCTGGCTTTTTCAATCACTGCTGAAGATCTGACCTCGGGCCCTCATGCTTGTACAGGAAGCACTTTGAACATTGAGCCATATCCTAAGACCTTTTCCTTAAAAAATATTTCTTTCATTTTTGATTATAGTATAATTACATCATTTCCCTTTTCCTTTCCTGCCTCCAAATCCTCTCATATACCCCTCCTTGCTCTCATTCAAATTCATGGCCTCTTCCTTCATTGTTGTTACACGCATTGGCATATATACATACGTATTCCTAAATACATCCTTCTCAGTCTGTATAATGTTGCTTGAATGTATATTTTCAGGGCTGATCATTTGGTATTAGATAACTTGTTGGTGTGCTCTTCCCTGGGGAAGACTATTTCTTCCATTTTCAGCTTTCCTTAGTTGCCTATAGTCCTTTCTGGACATGTATGGGTGACAGGGGAGCCCATGAGACCTCAACATTAACATTTTTAAAAAATATTAAATGTATATATTTCCTCAAATCATTTCCACAGTGGTTAAATATCAGTGAATTAAGAATAGAATAGACCCTTGGTGTCCATTGACAATCTATGGGTGTTCAACTCCCTTATATAAAATGGTGCAGTATGCACACACACTTTACAAATACAGTCTCGTATGTTTTATTCCACCTGTAGATTCTTTATAGCACCTATTTCGATGGAAATGTTATAGAAATGCTGCTGTATTGCTCACATGGTGGGTAACTATTTCCTCAGAGTTGAAGCATCTCCTTCTGGAAGGGGGAAAACAGAGAGAAATAAAATTCAGGAAGTAAATGGAAGATAAGCATCCAGGGAGCTCAGAAAGTTCCAGCTCCCATAAGGCCTGTCTCCAAGGTTGAATAAGCAATAAGCATGGCAGAAGGAGAGCAGACTCCCACAGTTATGCATGGAAATCCAGGGCCAAAGCTATTGTGAGTGGCCACCCAGATAACTGCCTCTGAGTTGCCCATGCTTCTGTAAATAACCCTTTATGTACACTCCTATAAAAACCCTCAGTGCAATGCACCGATTCACTAAAATAGCCTTGGATGGAATTTTTTTTGGGGGGGGGGGCTATTCTAGATGGCTTATCTCAGATGAACAATTGTTCATTTCTCATGCTGTCATGAGGAAAGTCACACAACATTTGAGAACAGCGGCAAGAAAACAAAATCTTTACGTGTTCAGTATAGACACAATTTCCCCAACTATTTCCCATCTACTGTTGGTTGAATCCACAGCTACAGAACCTTTGGATTCTGAGGGCCATCTGTGCATTCAAATTCCTTGAATGAACTCAAGCTTATACAAGTATAAGCAACAAGTAACCACCTTCTTGGTGGAGCAGGTCGGTGGCCACTAAGCTGGGAGGGTCCTAGCTGAGGCATTCGCTGGCAAAAGGTGTACACTTTTTCATGCAAGCAGAGTCAGTTTTATGCTAGGGAAAAGGCCTGGCCTAAAGCCTCTCTCTGATCCATAATCATACTCAACAGTAATTGAAAACTCCAGACAGTCCGTGACAAGAGCAAGCCAGCCTCTCTCTGGGTCATGAGATTAATCTGTGCCCAAGGACCCTTTTGAAAAAAAAAAAAAAAAAAAGAAAATAGAAACAGGAGTAATCTGCTCTCCTGTTCAAATAAGTATTGGCATATTGATTAAAGCAAGATTGAGCCAGTGAGGAACTCAAGGTGCGTCGGAGGGTTTCTGAGCATGAACCATCACACAAAACACCTCCATCAGAAAGAAAATCATCAACTGCCAAGACAGAGCACTCATCATCTGAATAATGAACGGAATCCACAAGTTGCTTTCTGATGGAAGAGTTTCTACGGTGTTTTGAAAATTTGCATCCTGAGAAAATACCAAATAGCAGAAATTTGGTGAGTGGGGAAAGAGGACATGAAAACAGTATATGCAGCAGAGTCAGCTGGCGCTGGAACATGGACTATTCTAAACATGAGATTGAAGCGGCCTTCACATTAGCTAGGGGTGTGATTCCACATTAGCAGCTGTGGGGCTGGTTTCTATCTTCACCCTTGGGGTTCCCATACCCATTTGCTTCTGAACAATGACCAAGCATACTCTCTCAGACCTACATTAACAATAAACCAAGAAAACCCATCCAACAGGATCCCATGCTCTTCATCCCCACCCTCTTGGTGAAATCCAACTCCATTTCTATGGGTGGGCCACCTTCAATATCACCTCCCTGTGAAACCTCTGGCCAGTCCTCCTTCCAGACCATTCACCACAAAGCAACCCCTCCCCCCTCTGTACTCTGGGGTGTGCTTGCTGACAATGCACAGAGTGTAAACACAGGGGCTTAAGGTGTTCTAGATGTATCCAGTGACTGGACTGGACCCTAAGCCCTTGGCTCAAAGGTTGCTTCAGCTTCCTCCAAAATGTCATTTGTCAAAAATAAGTGTATGTGACATCTACCAGCAAAGCTAATGCTCCCTTCCTTCCAGCCTTGAGATGCTAATATGCCACAAAATTCTACTCGGTTTCCTGATGTGCTTGATTCACTATTATTCATGCTACAGATTTCAGTTCATTAGAGGGTTATGAAAGCAGGTCGGTGGGCCATAAGCAGTATTTTTTTAAAAATCAAGTCAAATGATATAAGAATTTAAGGTTCTCGGTTCAGCAAGGGTGAGACACTACACATCCCCTCCCACAATACTTCATTTTTATTTTTAATTATGTGTATATGTGTGTGTTGTGTGCATGTATGTGTGTGTGCACGTGTGCATGTATGCGTGTGTGTGTATGTATGTGTGTGTGTGTGTGTGTGTGTGTGTGTGTGTGTAGACCAGAAGCAGGTGCTCATTAACCTCTCTTGGATTCATAACTCACACCTAGAGTCCAGAATTAAACTGCACAGTGTCTTCCACCTTACCGTAGGGTTCCTACTGGAGTGGATGAAGTTTGCAGAAGAACGCAATGTGTACTTTGAGTTGGGAAGTGTTCCTACACATACTGAGGGGGAAATGGAATCCCAGCACTTCTGGCTAAAGGAAGCAACTAAGGAAGCAGCTTAGAAAACCGATATAGAAAATCTGCACTTAGGACTCAGATGTGACAGACAGCCCCATCGCTCCAAAAAGGAGCCAGTGGAAGATGGATGGGAAGTTCAGGATCAGTTGATAAGAAGTGACGCCACTCTTGCATGTGGAGCCCAGCCATGCATACAAGTTGGGTTCTGCAACAGGTGAGGTCAGGACACACTAGAAGTATCTTAGTGACTGGAAGGTTTAGAGGCAGACATGCAACCTGGTGTGTCTTGGTACTTTATTTACTCAATCTTTTCCCCTAGCACTTATCATTGCAGACACATTACTTATGGAATAAGAGTATATGCATTGATTTTATTTTTCACATCTTGGTGAAAGCAGATTCTCTCATGTGTAAAATCCACGATGGCAGGAACACGGACTGTATTGCTTACTGCTAATACCCTGGCACCCAGAAATTGCCCAGCATTAAGCAGGCATTAAATACATAGCTTTAGAATTGTGTGAACGAGAGATCAAACAGGCAAAATAATGATTATAGACTCATAAACTAAATGCTATACTTTTCTTCAGTAAAGTGATTTTAGGGTGACTTTAATTAACTGATGGTGATGTGTGAAGAAAGGGTGATGATAGTCTGTGATTATTATATTTTTTATCTTGTTTACAGCTGTTCTAGTGCATTATTTTCATTGTTTCAACACTTGCTAAACATGACAATCTTTTGTATATTTTACCTTAAAAAAGAAAAAAAAAAAGACTTATGACTTCTATGTATCATTAAGACAAACTTGATGGTAAGCTTGCGATCTTTTTTTTTTTTTTTAATTAAAAGCTAAAATATAGATTTGTTGCCCTCTTCTGTTATGGCTGGGACTAGCTAAGTCTAGAAGAAATTCACCACAGGGCAATCTAATGGAATGCCCCTATTAGTCCTTATTCAATTCAGGTTATTCTGATGCTCCTGGCTCTTCCTGCTCTGGAAATCCGTGAGCTATCGCCACCTGCTGGACGACTTGCAAACTACCACCACCTGCTGGAGGACATCCTGGGGAAGTGGTGGTGGTGGTCCTATCCTAATGCTTGGGAGTCTCATGGTCCCCTACTGGCCTCTGCCATGCTTGGATGATCAAGTGACCAACGCTTTGATGGGAGAAGCGGTTTCCTGGGTCAAAATAGAGATACAATCAGATTTTCTTAATGCGGTCTGTGCTGGAGTTGAAGTTCAGTGATGGCGGACACTAGTCCTCACTTAAGACAAGCAGCAGACATAACCAGGCACTTCAGCCCATAAACCACTGTCTCAGTTTCCCAAAGAATTGGGAAACAGGATTTAGTAAAGGAAAATGGATTAGCTTACAGTTTGGCATGCCGAGCTGACGGGGGAGTGATCTAATTTTCTCTGCACCAGGACTGTGGTCATCTTTATCATAATTCACAGAAAATGATGAGAGAAAGGCCAGAACGTGTATGAATTTTGCTATGAGAGATCTCAGAGGGTCTTTGCCTGGGGGATGGGGGGTTGGTACTTGGGCCCCAGAACATTGTCTCTCTTTGACACAGCGTCAACTTTCTGTTCAAGTTCCGAACAAAGAAAATGTCCTGAAGACCCTTCCCCAACCCCTCTCTTCGGTTTTTCTTAAGTATGCACAAAGTAGTGGGCCTCATTATGTGTATTCTTTCTTTTTCCTGGTCCCGTTCTCCACTCCTGCTCCTTCCTGCTAGTCCTCTCTCTTCTGCTTTCATGTCACGTGTTGACATGTGACAAAGTACCTCGCAGAGGGAACCCAAGGAAGGAAAGACTTTTTGCTCCTATTTTGGGGTTACACCGTGGTAGAAAAGCAATGGTAGCAGGAACTTGAAGCAGCTGGTTACACTGAACCACAGACAGAAAGCAGAGGGCAATAAAATGCTGGTGCCCAAGTTGCTCTCTCTCTCTCTCTCTCTCTCTCTCATATTTTAGGCATATAAGTGCTTTGCCTGCTGTATGTAAGTGCAATAAATGCATACCCAGTGCTGGAAGGGACCAGAAAAGGACATCAGATCCCCTGGAACTGGAGTAACAGACAGCTGTGGGTGCTGGGAATCAAACCTGGGTCCTCTGAAAGAGCATCCAGTGCTCTTAACCACCTAGCCATCTCTCCTGTCCCTGTTTTCTCCTTTTGATTCAGTTCAGAACCTCAACCTACAGAACAGCACATTTAGGGTGGGTCTTTGTAGTGGGTAACTGTTCTATCTATGACCTTGAAGCACCGCCCCTAGATATGTAGCAGGCAACTGTCCTACCTGCCTATGACCTTGAAGTACCTGCCCCTGGGGCATGGCTCAAGGCGACCCTTAAGACCTGAGACACAGTTAAACTACTCTTTTCTCTCCCTCTTACATTTGGGTGCTGAGACGGACCAGGCAGAAGAACAGTGTGGGACTGTAACTCGGCTTTCCAGGAGCCTGTGGCAAATCTCCCATGCTGTAGTGAGTTTTCCTTTCTAATACATTTCTTTACCCTCCTTGTAATTTCTTGTAATAGGTCTTCCCATGTCAATTAGCCTAATCTAGAAAATCTTTCACAGACATACCCAGAGGTTTATCTCTTTGGCGATTCTGGATCCTGTCAAGTAGATAATATTAATCATCACACATGCATTCATTTATCTTGCCCCTCCCCATAACATCTCTTCTACCTTTTCACGGTCCTCTTCTAGTTTTACACACAACACACCTCACATATATGACCACCTCATGTAAATGGATTAAAATTTACAAGCTCTTCTTGTGGTCATAGGTTTGGAGCTTGGTGGATTCTGTAGCTAGAGTTTTCCTGTCTGGCCCACAGTCAGGACAAATCTCTCTCACCCGCCAGTCCCACAGCCACTCAGACCCAACCAAGAAAACACAGGGACTTCTATTGGTTACAAATTGTAAGGCCATGGCAGGCTTCTTGCTAACTGTGCTTATAACTTAAATTAATCCATTTCCACAAATCTATACCCTGCCATGAGGCTCGTGGCTTACCGGCATCTTCACATGCTGCTTGTCCTGGCAGCGGCTGGCAGTGTCTCTGACTCAGCCTTCCACTTCCCAGAATTCTTCTCCTCCTTGTCCTGCCTATAATTCCTCCTGCCTGACTACCGGCCAATCAGTGTTTTATTTACTAACCAATCAGAGCAACACATTTGCCATACAGAACATCCCACAGGATTCACCAGCGAGCACACAGCTGAAGACCATGACTTCCTCCCTCTTAGCATCTATTAGTAGCCAATAGCTCAGCATGAAGGAGTATGGCCTCATGAATTCCTTCCCCATCCATGAGCGTTGACAGGGCCAAATGTGAGCGGGACCAGTGTAGTTACTTCAGCTGCTGTGCATTGTGAGTGCAACGGCTGTCGTTCCGAGAAGATAGCATTTTGCAGTCCTTCTGCCTCTCTGCCAGTTCTTACATTCATCCCGCCCCCTCCCATGATGTTTCCTGAGCTTTACAGGAAGTGATAGTAATTTCTTGTTTAGGGCTCAACGCTTACCAGTCACTCATTCTCAGCACCTTGAGCAGTTGTGTGTCTTTGTACCCAACACCACTTACTGCAAAGAAGAGTTTCTCTGGTTAAGGTTGAGACTAGTGCTTGTATGTGGGTATAAATATAGAAATTTAGAAGGCAGTTTGATGCTCTGCTGATTTAACTAAACAACCGTAATAAGTTTCTCTCCAAGGTCTGTGAATGTTTTTGACTGGGTTAACAGTACCAGATACAGGTTCCCTCCTCTTCAAAGGGTCTTAAATCCAAGCATAAAGTAGTTGGTTACTCCCATAATAGCTGTGCCACTATTACACAAGTAGACACATCGAGTTTCAGCATCATAGAATGAGTTTGGTAATATTCCTTTCCTTTTTATTTTGTAGAACAGTTTGAAAAGTGGTAGTGTTGGCTCTTTAGCATTTCTTTAAAAGCTTGGAGAAATTCAGCAGTGAATCTGCCTGGTTTGGGGCCTTTTTTTTTTGGTTGACTTTTAATTATTGCTTCAGTATTGTTGCTTACTATGGGTTTAAGTTGTTTACTTCTTCTTGGCATACTTTTGGTAGGTATGTATTTTGAAAACTATGTTTATCGTTGATTTTTCAGCTTTTGGGAATGTAAGATTTCTAGGTACTCCCTAATGAATCTCTGCATTTCACTGGAGTTGCATGTAATATTTCCCCCTTTCATTCCTAATTTTATCATTTTTCGTGTTTTCTCCCTTTCTTGTGATTTGTTTGGTGAGGGGCTTTCTAATTCTATTTAACTTTCAAAGAACCAAAGCTTTGATAGATCATGTATCTTGTCCTTTTAATCTCTGTTTCATAAAATTATGCTCTAATCTTTGTTATTGCTTGTTTTGTACTGCCTTTGAGTCTGGCTTCTCATTCTTACAGAAACTTGACATGAATTATTAGGTTATTTACCCGAGACTGTTCTAATTCTATGTAATGTAAACACTTATAGCCACACACTTTTCTCCTAGAATAACTTCAGTTACATCCCAGAAGTTCAGCAAGTTATATTTTCATTTTCATTTGATTCCATGGATTAAGATGTTTTCTCATTGGTTCTTTAGTGACCCACTATTCATTCAAAAAATGCATTGTTCTACCTTTAAGTGTCTTTGTGGTTTCTGTACTTTTTCTTGCTGTTTGTTTCAAGTGTTATGATCAGATTAAAAATACATAAATTGTTTCTATTGCTTTATACTCATTAAGTCTCGCTTTATAATTTATTTTAAAGGAGATTCTATGGACCACTGAGAGGAAAGTGTTCTCTGAATTTACTGAGTAGAGTGTTTTGTGGATAGCTGTTAAATTCAGTTGATCTATGATGTAGTTAAACTCTGAATTTTCTTTACTGATTTTCAGTTGAAAGACCTTCGAAAGACTGGAGTGGATACTGAAGTCTCCCACTATTATTGTATCAGTACTTATCTAACTTTCATGTCTTTTAGTGTTTATTAAATTAGGAGCCTCAATATTTGTTGAACAAATATTATATCTCCTTGATTTATTCTTTTCATTTAAAACAATTATTTATGCATTTTTACATGCCAACCACAGATCCTCCTCTCATCCCTCCTCCTGCTTCCCACAAGCCTCCCTCCCCCAACCCTCCCATCCCCTCCTCCAAAAGGGTAAGGACTCCCATGGGAAGTCAGCAAAGCCTGGTACATTCAGTTGAGGTAGGACCAAGCCCCTCCCCCCTGCATCAAGGTTGAGCAAGGAGTTCCACCATAGACAATGGGCTCCAGAAAGCCACCTCATGCACCAGGGATAGATTCTGATCCCACTGCCAGAGGCCCCTCAAACAGACCAAGCTACACAACTGTCTCCCACATGCAGAGGGCCTAGTCTGGTCCCATGCAGGTTCCACAGGTGTCAGTCCAAAGTGTGTGAGTTACTATGAGCTTGGTTCAGTTGTCTCTGTAGATTTTCCCATCATGATGCAGAATTCTACCAGAATTTCAAAGAACAGCTAATACCAATACTCATCAAATTGTTCCACACAATAGAAACAGAAGGAACATTGCCAAACTCTTTCTATGAGGCTACAGTTACCCTGATACCCAAACCACACAAAGATGCAACAAAGAAAGAGAATTATAGACCAATCTCCCTCATGAACTTACTCAAAATACTCAATAAAATACTGCCAAACAGAATCCAAGAACACATAAAAAAAAATCATCCACCATGATCAAGTAGGCTTCATCCCTGAGATGCAGGGATGGTTCAATATACAAAAATCTGTCAATGTAATCCATCATATAAACAAACTGAAAGAAAAAAAAAACATGATCATCTCATTAGATTCTGAAAAAGCCTTTGGCAAAATCCAACACCCCCTTCATGATAAAGGCCTTGGAGAGATCAGGAATACAAAGAACATATCTAAACATAATAAAGGCAATTTACAGCAAGCCAATATCCAACATCAAATTAAATGGAGAGAAACTCAAAGCGATTCCACTAAAATCGGGAACAAGACAAGACTGTCCACTCTCCCCATATCTATTCAGTATAGTACTCGAAGTTCTATCAAGATCAATAAGGCAACAAAAGGAGATCAAGAGGATAGAAATTGGAAAGGAAGAAGTCAAACTTTTTCTATTTGCAGATGATATGATAGTATACATAAGTGACCTCAAAAATTCTACCAGGGAACTCCTACAGCTGTTAAACACCTTCAGTAATGTTGCAGAATACAAGATTAACTCAAAAAAATCAGTAGCACTCCTATATACAAATGATAAACAGACCAAGAAAGAAATTGGAGAAACATCACCCTTTACAATAATCACAAATAATATAAAATACCTTGGGGTAACTCTAACCAAGCAAGTAAAAGACATGTATGGCAAGAACTTTAAGTCCTTGAAGAAAGAAATTGAAGAGGATATCAGAAAATGGAAAGATCTCCCATGCTCATGGATAGGTAGAACAAACATAATAAAAATGGCAGTCTTATTGAAAGCAATTTACAGATTCAATCAATCCTCATCAGAATCCCAACACAATTCTTTATAGACCTCAAAAGAACAATCCTCAGCTTCTTATGGAAAAACAAAACCCTAGGATTTGTTTCTTATTAAGATGTAGTAATCTTCTTTATCTCTTCTGACTGATTTGATTTGAAATCTACTGTATCAGATATCAGGATTGCTATGGCCAGTTTGTTTCCAGTTTCCATTTGCTTGGTAAATTGATTTTCATGATTTGACTCTCCATTTGTGGGCATCTTTGCCAGTGAGGTGTGATTTTTGAAGACAACAGATAGTTGGATCTTGTGTGGTTTCTTTTCTTCTCTTTTTTTGATATTATAATGTATTTACAACATTTCTCCTTTCCCTTCCACCAAACAATGCCATATACATCTCTCCACACTCCTTCAAATTCATGGCCTCTTTTTTCATTGTTATTGCTTGCATATATGTATACATATATATTCCTACCAGAAAGTCGTAGAGTTTGCTATGAGATTGTGTCTCCTAGTAATATCATCAGCCACACTCCTAAATTCACATCAACATGGCTGCCCCAAATGAGTTGAACAAGAACACCAAAGAACATGCCAAGGTGGACAGATCTTGCTTTTTAACTGAGTCAACCAATCTGTGTCTTTTAACGGTGAGTTGAAAATATTTGCATTTAAGGCTGTTTGTTGAGAAGGGTTTGCTATTTCCTATGCCGTTGTTATTGTTGGTCTGGTTGAGGAGATTATTGGTAGTTATGGTAAATATTTTCTTCCTCTACTACTAGTATTGGGGTTGCTGGTTTACTGTGTGGAATATTGTCATAGTTAGCTTCAGTTTAGACTTAACATGAAACTACTATTGCCTGGGAAGAGGGAACCTCAACTGTAGAATTGCCTCAACCAGACTGACCTATGGCCATATCTGTGAGGCATTTTCATAACTGATAATTGATGTAGGAAATCCTAGCCCTCTGTGAACAATAACATTCCTGAGCATGGGGACCTAGGCTATATAAGAAGTCTGGCAGAGCATGGGCCACATGGTGTGGGTATCTAGGGAGGCCAGAGGAGGATCCTCTGAAATTGGAGTTGCAGTTGGTGGTGAGCTTCCTAATGTGGGTGCTGGGAACTGAACCCAGGTTCTGGAAGAACAGCAAGTGCTCTTAACCACTGAGCCATCTCTTTAGCACCCTTATTTTATGTAAGTCTTTAGACTTTTGACTTGGGTTATGTTCTGCAGTATTATTTGAGGTTGAGGCTGACTGCAGTAACAGATACAAAGATTGATAGCAGTTCCAGTGTTAACTTGTAATAGCAGTTAACTTCCTTAATGAGATTCAGAGACTAGGGGAAAATAAAAGTTTATAGTTCTTTAAAGATAAAGGTATCAATGATTAAATTGTTGAGTAAGAGGGAATGAGAAAGGGGAAAATAAAAAGTAAATAAGAAGAAAAATACATGGGTTTGAGGTATGAGAAACAGAGAAAATATCTTAAGAACAGATTCTTAAAAAAAAAAAAAGGACAGTCACAACAGCTCGCTCAGATAAGATACAAGCAGAAACAAAACAGTTAAACTATTAAAAGGACAAAACTTCTTTAAAGAAAAAATAAATTAAAAAATAATAAGAATTGATGAAATGAAATAGAATATAGAACCCTAGTCAGTGTTTTTTCTTTTTCCTAGTTGGGTTGATGTAGGCCTCCTGCTTCCTCAATTGTCTCTCATAATTCCCTCTGCAGGTATGGGGGGAGATGCTAGTCTCCATAATCCAAACACGTCAGGTCAGTGTGTCCTCCTGCTAAAGGGATTTTTTCTATTTCCCCCAGAATTCTGTTGTCTGAAACCTCACCTCTGGTTTTCAACATCACTTCTGGTACGCTGGAGATGGTTCTTTCTGTGAGTGAGGCTCTGAGGTGACGTGGAAGGCCTGCCCATCTGTGTCACCTTTGTGTCTGGGTGGCCTCTTCCTGGCCCCACTCATTAGTGAAACCTCAGCAGCGCACTTCTCTTGCTCAGTAGTCACGTGTGGAGTGTCAGGGCTGACACCACCTTCGGCCATTCACTCCAGGATCCCTGTGGAGAATCTCAGCTTCAGGCTCCTGTGACCCTCTTCTCTCTCCGTCTACACAGCCTGTCCTGCGACAGCTATCTCTCTCTGGACATGGTGTATTAAGTTTCTGGGAACACTGATGCCGCCTGGCCAGTCTTTCTCCTGCTTGCCATTCTTGTATCCAGGAATGAACACAGCCTCCCTGATGGCTGCCACTGGCCCCAGCTGGAGGAAGTAGTGTGGTTTGGCTTATTTGCAGAGAAAATCTGTATGTGGGTGTAGTTCTCTTCTTTTTGCCTTTTTCTCGTCATCATCTTTTTTCTCCATCTTGACTCTTCCCTTTTACCAAGTTGTGCAGGGGTGGCTTTTAATCCTCCAGATTATCCGGAAGGGACGACTCACTCATTTTTAAAAGAGAAAAGAGCCTCGGGGTCTTGAGGGATGTTAAGATCACCAACCATTCCTGGCCTGGAGGAGTTCCTCCTCTGTAGGTCCATTCCTTTGATAGACATTCAGGGCCAGCTTTTTGTATCTTTGCTGCAAGCTCAGATTCTTACATAACTGTTAAACATACTAACTTTGCAAGTGAAAAAATGTGATAGACAGATAGCTAAAGGGAGACACTTATTTCATATTATCTCCTCTCCCATGGTTGCTTTAGCTGAGGTCACAGTGACGGGGCCACCCTAGAGAATGCCAGCAGTAGACCTGAACTTAATGGCACATCCTTAAGTGGATGACTTCATTTTTCCGTTGTGGAGGAAAAAAGGGTTCTGGGGAGATGCCTCAGCAGTTAAAACACTTCCCATGTAAGCGAGGAGCCCAAGTTTGGTCTCCCAGAGGCCAGGTAAAATGATGAGTGGGTGTGGCAGCCTGTCTATAATTCTAACCTGGGAAGGAGATGACGGGGGATCCCTAGAGTAAACTGGCTAACAAGACTAGTCCTATTGGTGAGACCTGGGTTTCCTTGAGAGAGTCTGCCCCAAAGAATAAGATTGAAGACTGTTTAGAGACCATCCCCAACACACACCTTGGGCCTCCATAGGCAAGCACATTGTATGTCCACACACATGTGAACTGTATACTATGTGTACCACACATGCATGCATACCACACATACATTAAAAAGAAAAAGAAGGTGAGGTGTTCAAAGGCACCAGCAAGAGATCTGATTTGGTTGCACTTATAAAACAATCTAAACGCTCATCAACAGAGATCTCCTTAGACACATACAGTGGAGCTTCATAATGGAATATACCATCATTCACTCATTCATTCATTCATTCTTTCTCTCTCTGTCTCTCTCTCCTCCCTCCCTCCCTCCCTTTTCTTCTTCCCTCCCTTCCTCTCTCTCTCCCTCCCTCCTTCCCTCTCTCTCTCTCTCTCTCTCTCTCTTTGATTTTTCAAGAGGGTTTCTCTGTGTTACAGCTCTAGCTTTCCTGGAACCCACTCTGTAGACCAGGCTGGCCTTGAACTCATAGAGATCTGTCTGCCTCTGCCTCTCCAAGAGCTGGGATTCAAGGCGTGTGCCACCACCACCTGGCATCATTCTTAACTTAATGAGGCAGGCCTGTATTCTTTTATATTTCAGTATTTTTGTAGAAAAAGAAAAGTGTATGTTTTATGATCTCATCATTCAATTTAGAATTCTAGCAGACATTCTATACTAAAATGTTAATAATTATCTTTAGATACTAAAGTTAGAGCAGATTTACAGTTTGATTTTAAAAAATATTTAATGCTGCTGTTTGTTTATATTTAGGAACATGGAAGTTATTTCTGTTTTGGGATTAACATGTTGATTTTCTTAGCCTCATTCAAATGATTTTGCTAAAATCTAAGTGAAGACTTTGCATTTGGTTGGTCCAGTGCCTCCTAGAATCCTCATGTCTCCCCAAGAAACAGACAAGTTCAGTGGCTTCCAGTGGCCTCAAGACCCTAGTCAGGCCTTGCCAACCATCCCGGCCTATTTAGGTACTCCCTTGAACCATCCTTTCCAGAGCCATGATGGGTCTTCTTCCCTGAACCTTCCCTGGGGCCAGTCGTTAAGAAGAGAATCCCACTGACTAAGGGATCTACTGTGAAAAGCAGTCGCCAGCTGGTTTCCAGGCAGATCTTCCAGGGAGTGACCTTGAGAAGGCTGTGGCATTTACAGACCTGTTTCCTTGTGTACAGGGCAGAGGTCATCCCTCTCCAGCTCTGGGAGTACTAAAGCCTCAGTGCACAGAGGCCTGACTGTTCATCACTGCCTATGTGCAGGACAACATGCTAAATACACAGATAGATGACACATCTATGCCCTAACACACACACACACACACACACACACACACACACACACACACACACACACACACACACTTTGTACCCAATGTAACAGGCACCAATCTGTATTCTATTTGATTACACCATTCCTTCTGGTAGTGGCTGCTTCTCTCTGTCCCCAGACCCTGTTCCACTGTGCCCTATGGCCCGGGAGGCTAGCATGCCTGTCTTGCTGATGTATTCTGCTACCAGGGATCACTAGCAGAAGAAGGAAAGAGGAAAAGGGTATTTCCCATAATTTCTACCTGTGAGCCATTTGTGCCGTTCTCACATGTTGTACATGGAAGCGGTGGCCCTTGCAACATGTCTCTTCCTACCTGTCCCAATGCCAGCAAGTGTCCCCTCTTAGCTTTCTTATTGCTGTGCAAGCTTTCGCAAACAAGCTCTTCTTTTTTTTAATATATATATATATAATTTTACAATACCATTCAGTTCTACGTATCAGCATGGGTTCCCCTATTCTCCCCCCTCCCACCCCCTCCCCTTACTCCCAGCCTACCCCCCATTCCCACCTCCTCCAGGACAAGTCCTCCCCTTAGGACTGACTGTGATCAACCTGGTAGACTCAGTCCAGGCAGGTCCAGTCCCCTCCTCCCAGACTGAGCCAAGGGTCCCTGCATAAGCTCCAGGTTTCAAACAGCCAACTCATGCAATGAGCACAGGACTTGGTCCCACTGCCTAGTTGCCTCCCAAACTGATCAAGCCAATCAACTGTCTCACCTATTCAGAGGGCCTGATCCAGCTGGGGGCCCCTCAGCCTTTGGTTCATAGTTCATGTGTTTCCATTCATTTGGCTATTTTTTTTTCAATAATTGAGTAAAACTGAAATTTATTATAAGCCACAGTCGTCCTAGGGACCTCCATGCTATATATATAGTCTCTATGGTTCTATGGGTTGTGGTCTGATTGTTCTTTATTTTATATCTAGAATCCACCTATGAGTGAGTACATACCATGACTGTCTTTCTGGGTTTGGGTTACCTCACTCAGGATGATTTTTTCTAGTTCCATCCATTTGCCTGCAAATTTCATGCTTTCATTGTTTTTCTCTGCTGAGTAGTACTCCATTGTGTATATGTACCACATTTTTTTCATCCATTCTTCCGTTGATGGGCATCTAGGTTGTTTCCAGGTTCTGGCTATTACAAATAGTGCTGCTATGAACATAGCTGAGCATGTATCTTTATGGTATGAATCAGCATTCCTTGGGTATATGCCCAAGAGTGGGATGGCTGGGTCTTGAGGTAGTTCGATTCCTAATTTTCTGAGAAACCACCATACTGATTTCCACAGTGGTTGTACAAGTTTACATTCCCACCAACAGTGGAGGAGTGTTCCCTTTGCTCCACATCCTCTCCAACATTGGTTGTCATTGGTGTTTTTGATCTTAGCCATTCTAACAGGTGTAAGGTGGTATCTCAGAGTCGTTTTGATTTGCATTTCTCTGATGATTAAGGATGTTGAGCATTTCTTTAAACGTCTTTCAGCCATTTGTAGTTCTTGTTTTGTGAATTCTCTGTTTAGCTCTTTAGCCCATTTTTTAATTGGACTGTTCAGTATTTTGATGTCTAGTTTCTTGAGTTCTTTATATACTGTGGAGATCAATCCTCTGTCAGATGTGGGGTTGGTGAAGAACTTTTCCCATTCTGTTGACTGTCTTTTTGTCTTATTGTGTCTTTTGCCCTGCAAAAGCTTCTCAGTTTCGAGAGGTCCCATTTATTAATTGTTGTGCTCAGGGTCTGTGCTGTTGGTGTTTTATTTAGGAAATGGTCTCCGGTGCCAATGCGTTCAAGAGTGCTTCCTATTTTCTTTTCTATTAAGTTTAGTGTAACTGGATTTATGTTTAGGTCTTTGATCCACTTGGACTTGAGTTTTGTGCATGGTGACAGATATGGATCTATTTGTAATCTTTTACATATTGACATCCAGTTATGCCAGCACCATTTGTTGAAGATACTTTCTTTTTTCCATTGTATAGTTTTGGCTCCTTTGTCAAAAACCAGGTGTTCATATGTGCATGGATTAATGTCAGGGTCTTCAATTCGATTCCATTGGTCCGTATGTCGGTTTTTATACTAGTACCAAGCTGTTTTTATTATTATAGCTCTATAGTAGAGTTTGAGGTCAGGGATGGTGATGCCTCCAAGGGTTGCTTTATTGTATAGGATTCTTTTAGCTATCCTGGGTCTTTCGTTTTTCCATATAAAGTTGAGTATTTTTCTTTCCAAGTCTGTGAAGAATTGTGTTGGGATTTTGATGGGGATTGCATTGAATCTGTAGATTGCTTTTGGTAAGATTGCCATTTTTACTATGTTAATCCTACCTATCCATGAGCATGGGAGATCCTTCCATTTTCTGATATCTTCTTCAATTTCTTTACAAGCTCTTCTTTAAGCTTGCTTCAAATTGCTCAATTGCCTCTCTCTCTATTTCCTGCTTAGGAGTCCGGTGACACCTAAGGTGTGTGTAACTGTTTGTTTAGAATTCAGCTAATCATCAGGCAAGGTCCATCACACGTATTGTGCCCCTCCCACATGTCTGTCACTATGTCAAGCTTGTTCTATGGACCTCTAGACTGTGTTAAACTGTGGCTGGAGAGCAGGAAGCCCAAATTAGTAATGCCAAAGAAATTATCTAGCAGTGAGACTAGAAGCCGATCCCTACTGTGGCTGCCATGCAGCAGATAAAGCATGCATTTAAAAAAGCTCACTACATACAAATAGCCCAAAAAAGTCCCAATTATGGATGCTGTGGGTTGCATTGAGCTTTCCTGTTCAGTTCTGGCACACTTTCTCCACTAGAAATGCACTCTTCCTCCATAAACGGTGCCTACTTCTACCATTCTCTACATGTCCCTGTCCAATATACACAAGAACCTGGGAAATCCTGGCAGGTGCCCACCAGACTGATATCGGTGATAGAATCATTCTGGTGGCCCTGGTCGCTCATCAAGGAACCTAAGTGGAATTGGAACTCAGATGCTAAGAAGTGATTGATATGAATATGAGATCGACACTGCTCAATCAGGGCAGGGACCCCAGAGTAGCTGCTCTGACAATGACCTTGATGGAGGCCAGAAATGCCAAAGACAATTCTGCTTCCTGCTCCCTGTTGGCTCTTCTCCTAAATGCAATCTCTGCCTAAAGTCAAAATGTGACAAAGTGACGGACACCGAGAGGAGGCACCCAGTGTCGTGGTTTGTATAGGAATGGCCCCCACAGACTCATACATCTGAATGCTTGGTCACTAGGGGTGGCACTACTAGGAGGTGTGGCCTTGTTGGAGGAAGTGTGTCACTGGAGGTGGGCTTTGAGGTTTCAGAATCTCAAGCCAGGCCCAGCACCTCACTCTCTCTTCCTGCTGCCTATAGATCAGATGTAGAAACTCTCAGCTACCTCTCCAGCACCACGTCTACCTGTGTGCCACCATGCTTCCTGCCATGATGATAATGGACTAAACCTCTGAAACATAAGCCAGCCCCAGTTAAACGCTTTCCTTTAGGAAAGTTGCTGTGGTCATAGTGTCTCTTCACAGCAACTAAGACACTCAGACGTCTCCCTATTCCATTGTCAGTTTCTGCCAGAAGCCCTTTAAAAGGCCTCTAGACTAGCAGTCTGATAGGGAGACTGATAGATAGCATCCCTGAACCTCGCCCTCCCCCAGCCCCTGCTATATGGGAGCTGCACCTTCCTTCTTTCTCTTAAGCTCTTGCCCATGAATCTAATGAATTTATTTCTAAAACTCATCCTCTGTGGCTCACATATTTCCCACTTTCAGTTTGCAGGACAGGAACTAGGAGATCACTGACTCAGTGGAAGTCTGTGTGACAGTGAGCATTCAGCACCTTAACTCCAAAGCTGAAGTCAGCCCAAGGGGAGCAGAATGCCCCCCTCCCCGGAACACAAAGACACCCCACATTTCCCACATCAACATGATCCCAACAGGAAACGGTGCTATGGTTAAAGCTGGAGCGTGGAGAACGCTTCGGCTTTGGGAAATCATATTTTCTTATCATTTGCTTTAGTTTGTCTTCTCTCTCTAGCTGGAGGGTAAAATATTGGTGCACTGATTATAAATAAATGTATGATAGCATGCACAAAGGCCTCCAAAGAGCAATTAATAGGTATCAGGTATTTAAACAGCAAAGTGAATCATTCCCTTCAAAGCCAATAAAGTTGGGCAAATGGGCGTAATTCAGATTTACATGAATCCAGGCATTAGCAAATCAATAGGGCGATTACTGCTGCCGGCACCCTGAATGTAAAATCACATTTGCAGTTATGTTTATGCGGAGATACACACTTAAAATGCAGGTTCGTCTGCACCAGGAGTGAAACCAGTGATTTGTTCCCTCTCCAGTCTCGGCTTCCATCTTCCATTCTAAAGATTTACAAATCCACGGAGCTCTAATTTACAGGCCTGCCCTGCATCCTGCAGAAAGGCCCAGCAGAAACAACTCCCCCTTCATTTATTTCTCTTTCTTTTTCAAACCAGGCAGTGCAAACCCTCTCCTCTACTGTTGGGCTGAGGTGCCCGGGTCTCTTATTTAGAAATATTCTTCAAAAATTAAATTGCAGAGCTCTGTCAGGGGAACAATTCCATTTGTATGTGCTAATTGGCTCCTTCCAAGCTCCACACAATTGCTACTTTTAAAAAAGGAACTTCCCAAATTTCCCAGAGACTATGAAACTTTGGGGGCTCAATCCCAGAACTACAGTGAGGAGCTCAACAAATTAGTCCAGGACAAGGACATATCACCTCTGTTGTTTATGGACTGACAAGAGTTTTGGCATTTTTAGATAGAAGGGAAATTTTTTTTTAAATAATAAATTTTTGATGATACATAAACATCATAAGAAATTTAGATTTCAGTATCCATAAATTAACTTTTATTGGAGCATACTCATGCATATTATTTATCATATGTATGTATATATACACATACACACACATATCTTTATTCAGCAATAACTAAGTCTAAATCCTAAAATATTTACTAAATTGACCTTCAAAGAGAACTTTACTGATCCTTGTCTGAGTTCCTGGTTGACTTTGAAGAGATTTAAAGAAAAAAAAAAAAAAAAAAACTAGAGTTACAACAGTATAATTCTGTGCTCTGTTAGGTTTTAATTCTCCTGGAGGATTTTTGTTTTGTTTTTGTTTTTTGAGACAGGACCTCTTGCCTCGGTTGGCCTAGAAATCCTTATGGAGGAAGGATGACCTTCAACTTCTAATCCTCATGCCTCTACCTCCTAAATGCTGGGATTACAAGCATGTGTCATCACACCATTAATGTGCTTCCTGGGAATTGTGGTGATATTTTATTTGTGCTCTAACAAATAAAGCTTGCCTGGGGATCAGAGGACAAAGCCAGCCACTAGATTAAACATAGAAGTCAGGCAGTGGTAGCACATGCCTTTAATCCTAGCATTTAGAAGGCAGAGATTCATCCGGATCTCTGAGTTCATGACCATACTGGGAACAGAGCCAGGTGTGGTGGCATATACCTTTAATCCCAGTACTAGTTAATCATAGAGGGCTGGAAGTCTGTACAGACAGACAGACAGTGAGAGAGCTGGGCAGAAAGAGGAAGTGATGTAGCTGGGCAGATAGAGGAAGTAAGATGGCAGGGCACAGACAGATATATAGGTATGAGTATCCAGGAAGTAGCTCTCTTGGGCTGAGGATTTCCTAGCAGTAAGAACTTGTGGCTGGCTTGTTCTCTTTCTCTGATCTTTCACCTTTTACCCCAATATCTGGCTCCAGTTTTTTTTTTTTTCACTAATAAGACTGTTTAGCAATTCCTGTTACAGGGAAATCAAACTCAGGATTTTGTATATGCTACTCAAAACTCTTCCAACTAAGCTCTGTCCGCAGCTGCAGCCTAGGCTAGCCTTGAACTCCTGCTTCAACCTCTTTAGCAATTGCACCAATATGACCAGGAGCCTAAAGCTACAGCATGGTATGGAGGCACAGGTTTTTATTGTTTTCAGTATATACAGTGCCTTGTACCCATGCACTTATAGCTGTCTGGTGTCCTTAATTGAAGTTTCTTAGACCTGGAAGACTTTCAGGGGATGACAACCTAGATGTGCCTATTGCTTCACGTTCACTTGAAGACTCCTGAGGAACATCAAAGCGGAAAGACCACTCTCTCTGAATGCTTTTTTCCAGAAGGACCGCATCAGGCACCCCTCTCCAGGGAAGTCCACAACCAGTGAAGATTAACTCGCCTATCACACAAAGGGTATACAGGCTTAGTGATCTCACTGGGTGTATGGGGCTCACGTCTTTTTGGTGGCAGCCCCGTGCAGGTGGTAAGTCGGCAGACTTTTTCTCCTATTACCGTGTCTGCTGTCCATTTATCTCATAGACTCAGTTATGGAAACTTTAGAGGATAAAGGAGAGTCCACACGCCCATACCCACCAAAACCCACCCTAAGGATGCCAATGTTCCTAACTCATACAACTTCTTCCATTCCTCTACTTCTTGATAGAGATTTTTTTTTTCTCTTGGACTTGGGTTTCTGAGTCCTGGAACCCTGATGTTGATTTCATGCTCCATGGCTAGAGCTCAGGATATGGAGTCATAAAGGAAAAGCTACTAGACTCACTGAAGGTTCCTTCCAACACTTTCTATACCCTTCAGGAATCATGCATGGAGGAAACAACCATTAACCATTTACATTTTCTGTCCCTTGAAGAATGAGCAGAAGGCATGATCTCCATTCCATGTGCATTTCCCCAAGACCATCCAGAGAATTAGAAATGACTACCTTCACCAGCCATTACTGTATCTACTGAGCATAGGGACAAGGAAACTGAAGACAAGGGAATGTATGAGACCATGAGAGTCTACAGATCCCTCAAGACCAGAGTTATTTACCAGATTTTGTTTTTTTCCTTAAAGGACCACGGCTTGAAACACAGTTAAAAGCCCAAGATTGGCAAGGATTTTTCATATGCATTAGGCTATGGGGATTCTGGCAAGTGATGCCATGGATTTCAGAATAGTTTCTGATTGATTTCTACTGATCCTTAGAACATGTTCACCTGTTTCCATGTGCTTCCTGTTTGCACTCTTGCTACAGTCCATTTGAGGTACTGCTACCAAACAGAAAACTCTTGAGACTGGGGATAGGCCAAATCTGTTCTGTGGTCATATGTGTAACATGTACCTGGGAACCTTAGCATCCTGAAGCCGGTTGCTGTGGAGATAGTTGGAAAGGTCAAAGTAAGGGTTCCAGTCTCAGAGCAAAAGTGAGCAAAAGCCAGAGTCATACACACACACTGAGCCATCAAAGATAGAAACAGACATCACCAGACACCGGGAAGGATTGGGAGGATGTGGGAAGCCCTTGCTGTAGAAATCTGACTAATTGGAACCATGTGGCTCTGTCTCAGATCATTGGAAGAGGAAGGTCTAAAACTGTAGAAAAGCTTGGGTTGGGGAGATGGCAAAAATCCAAGCAAAGCATTTCTACAAAGTCTTTGAAGATCTGAGACCACGGTGAGACTTGTTAGGACCAGAAGCAAAGGTGATAGAGAAACATTAGAGCTTGTTCTGATGCTTAAGGAAGAGCAGAAGGGAGAACTGAGGTCTTGGTTTGGAATGGGATGTAAATATTTCTCCTTCCGTGCCATCAACAAGGCTTCTTTCCCATCCCTAGTGCCTCACATTTAAACTTACTGGGGCTGCTTTCACCGTCCATTCCCTCTCTCCTCCCTTCTTCTTTTAACCACTTTACTTTTTCCTTATTTATGTCACACTGCAGTTCTGGAGGTTTCAATGTTTTTGCCTCAGGACTTTGCCATGGGGTGGCCCACTTTGGACCTGTGTGGTTTTCTAGATCACCCTTGCCTGCCCCTGCTTTGACATCAGCTGTACAGTTCAACCTCCATAACAGCTTCTTGGCTGGTTAAGCCACACTCACACATGAACTCAAGTCAGCATCAACTAAGGCTCTCCAGCCCCAACAAGGAGCTTATTGCCAGGGGAGATACACATAATGAAATGTGTACAATAGTTCCAGACAGTGACATTGCTAGAGAGGAAATGAGGCAGGGGCCTGGGGACAACAGAAGCCTAAAAGCAGAATAGAGAGAGCTGCCACAGCCACAGAAAGATCTGAGGAAAGAGAGCTCCATGCAGAGGAAGCAGCAGGTGCCAAAGGCCTGAGGCAGTAGGAAGAACATGACTATTGGTGGGAATAAAAAGAATACATCTATGGGGGACTGCCCTGAGGAGCCCAGATCCACTCCAGTAAAGAAATTATTGATTCTCTCATTGACTGTACTACAAAGATGGAACATTAGAAATTAAATGATTTGGGGTGGGGAGGCCATAGTCCATTCCTCAGGGGAAATTACATAACCTTGGGGTTGATTGTACATGTATTAGTTTTACTTAAATCTTGTCTATGAAGAAAAGAATGAACACATGCACTTTATTTCTGTCCTGTCTACCTTCATGTCCTTTCTTTCCAGCCCCATGCTTCCTGGCTGAGCTAAGAATGGAGCTCAGTGGGATAGTCTCCAACAGATGGGTTGGGTGCACATCCTACAAGACCCCCAGCTTGCCGCATCAACTAGTCATTTACGAGATCAAAGGTAAATTTTAATGCTGTTGGTGTTTCCCTTCTGGGATTTAAAAAAAAATGCAGCAGGATGGAGATAAGAAGCCAGAGAAGAGGATTTTAGTCTTTTAAATTTTTATTTATTAATTTATGTTTTAATTTCCCATTTTCTCATGGAAACAACATGGGAAGTGAATTATGAGCAGCCTCCCATGAGAGGCCTGAGGTAAATGCAGAATAGTGTGTTGTCATTTAGAGTGACCGAAAGAACCCTGTTTCTCAAGATACTTAGAGTTGTAATAATTTTTTTCTTCCCATTCCATTTTGTGTTGGAATGAGGCAGAAGCAGATGAGGCATATGTGTGTAAAGGTACCACCTAAACCATGCTGTCTTCACTTTGGCTGAGAGGAGGCGGGGCCCTAGCCTCCCCTCACTATCTGCCAGATCCAAGAGCAGCTAAGACATCCCAATTCTATACAATACTGTACAACTGTACTTATATGACATTCTCAAGACAAGAAACTGGAAGAAAAGAGATGCGTGATGAACAGAGAAGTGGCTATCAGGGATTAGAATTGGAACACAGACTGTAAATATGACTATAAGGGGTACAGAGAAGGAGATTTGCAATAAAGAAATATTTCTGTTTTGTAAGGAAAGGAAAAAAGGAAAGAAACGCCAATGTTGGAAGCTGGATTCTGTGCCCCCAACACCTCCCTAACCCTCAGATTCTATACAGACCCCCCACCCCATTGAATCATTGACCTTAACCCTCCTGTGCTAACAAAAAGATTCCATTCATCTGAATCGTACTCAATGAAGTAGCAGTCAGCAAATCCAACTTCGAATCCTGCCTTCCTAGTTATCAGTCTTGAGAAAACGTGCAGTCTTTCGAGATGCTCTTTTCCTCCACTACAAGAAGTGGGGGGGGGGGAGGGGGGGTTTCTGGGAGGAATGAGTGGATTTCACACAAGTCAAGTGGGTAGCGCAAGGCTTGGCTCGCAGCAGGCTTTCCAGTGCCAGTCTTAATACTTCAAATTCATTAAGACTCAGATAGTGCCAGTTGGTAAGTATGTGGCTTTCATATGGAAAAAAAATGCATTCGGAAGCAATATAGTTTAAAACCAATAATTAAGACCAAAAACGTGCAGAAGAGAGGGTTTTCTAGGGCAGTAGTGCAGCCAAGAGGCAAACAACCCAAGCATCACTTACAGCACGTTCTTAGGCTTCCTTCCGTGCCATGGCTCATCTAACGACGTCTACTCCTGTTATCCTAATTTGAGCAAGCACGCATAGGCAGGGGCAGCGGATTTCTAATCACTTAAGAATATTTGTTAAAATAATGGGCTGGGGACAATCCTCAGTTGCTACACTGCTTGCTTTGCGTGAATGAAGCCCTGGGTTTCATATCCAGCTGGGCATGCACCGGGCACGGTGGGACACGCCTGTAATCCCAGCACTCAGGAAGGGGACCATGAGGTCAACGTCATCCTCAGCTACCTAGGGAACTGGAGGCTAGCCCAAACTATTTGAAATCGGGTCTCAAACCAAGCCAAAACAAACATTCCAAATCACAACAAAAACTCTCATAAAGAAAACTTTACTGAGGTTTGGGATTTTTTGTTTTATTGTTTGTTTGTTTTCGGTTGGTTGATTGGTTCGGTTTTGTCATCCTTCTTCACACACAATTACTATGAAATTATAAAATTTTACTTTCCCTGAGAGTCAAAAATAGAATATCATGTTTCATATGTGTAAAGTATTTTTGCATCTCCCACCTTTTTTTTTTCTTTTTGGTTTGTTTGCATTTCTCACCTTTTCCATTAAAAATGGGATCAAGAAATGGAGGCAAAAATGATCAGAATCTCAAAGACCGTATCAGTAATTCATTTAAGGAAAGAAAATCCTCAAGGGGTGCCCTACCCACTCACCTATCTGTTCCTTAAGCTAGTGCCCACTCCCACATCCAAGGTCAAGGTCAGCCTGAGCCACACACACACACACCATGTCTCTTCTTTCTTCACTCTGTGGAGTCGGGGACACTGAGCACAGATGGACAGATGAAGCAGAAGAGCCTCGTGCCAAGCACAGGGAGCTTACACACAAAGTGCCAGGGCGCACACACAAAGACAGCCTAGGCGTTAAGAAGTACAGTGAGCCCCTAGCTCATTGACGATGACAGGAGACGATAGATTGAGCAAGAATGGAAGGAGGCCTGCCCTTGGAGTCAAGTCGCTAGCATGGCTTGTGGCAGGAAGTGTCTTCATATAAGAGCCTGCTTGGGTAGCTTCTCCGTTCTGAAGACGGGGGAAGCAATACCTGGCCCTGTTGTTGTTGTTGTGTGATTGGGAAATAGGAAGACAGGGAGTAGTTTTAAGGGTGAGGCCTCCCTGCACACTCCAACAATTCAACTTGAAGAATAGAAACCCAGCATCGAAGGTTGCAGGATAAACACTGTTTAGAAGAACACGAATCCCCAGGACTTGTGGATCCTAGTCGATCTCTTCCGGGAACTAGCATTAGCCTTGGAAGGCAGCTGTGTGGATGTTTTATGGGAGGGGGCAGGGGAAACTTACTCAGATCCTAACAACAAGAATGGGGCTTTGTGCAAGCCAATGGGAAACCGTCTACCCAGGGTAGGCTTCCTTTTTAGAGCCCCCCTCTTGGGTAAACAGGGCCTGCAGCAGCTGCAGGGCTCTTCTGGAAGAATTCACAGGCTGCACTGCAAAGATAGAGCTTTCAAAGAAAAACATGCTTGCATCTCCCTTCTGAGACCTCACTACCCATGGTTCTAGGTTTATGTAAATGTGACCCCACTTCCAAAGCACAAAAGACTTTGATGCTGGCCTGGGCAGGGCTTGGCAAGCTTCCTGGAACCCTTCTAATGGAAGTACAGCTTTTGACATCATGTGACAGCTTGCTGAACCCCAGACCAGAGACATGATCTGACTTTGAAGAAAATCCTCAGTTTATTTGCTCAGCATTGCTCCAAGCTTCCTCCAGATCCCAGGAGGTATCATGAGAACTTACGAAGTCAACTACTCCCTCAAGTTATGTGTTAGCATGCTAACATCTGTTTTGAGACTTGTTGACTACCACTTAGAGGAACTAATGTGACTTGAAGGTCCTTTTGTTTTGTTTATGTTTGTTTGTTTTTAAGACAGGCTCTTTGTAAGTAGTTTGGGCTGGCTTTGAATGAACCCTGATCCTCCTGCTTCAGCCTCCCAAGAGATGAGATTGCAGGGGTCCACCACACTCAGCTGAAAGTCCTTGATTTGGCAGGCAATCACTAACCCGAAAAGTTTCGGGGGGGGTGTCTTAGTTTGTCCCCCCAGTGTTCCAAGATGAGCTCACCTTCTCAAAAGATGAGAGGCAGAGGGAAACCGCACATCTCATGTGCTATGTGATCTAGTCCGTGACTGTGAACAAAAACTGACCAGAAATTCCCCAAGGACGATGCAAAAATAAACCTTCCATGACTGCCTAGGAACAGAAATAGTCTGTGTCCCTGTGGAGAGTCGAACCTTCAAAGGCCTGGGAAAACTGCAGGAGGAAGCCTGAGGAGAGCCCCATCCCAGGCTGTTCGTCTGTTGGGTACTAAGGAACCCCAGGCAAGTGAGGCTCTGAGAGGCAACCACAGCGGCATGGCTACTCATGTTCCTCAGGACAGGTACAGCACTCACCCAGGGTTCGGATGGTGTTGCTGGGCCGGCTGCGTGGGCTGAAGCCATGGGCATTCATGGCTCTCACGGCAAACCGGTAGTTGGTGTCTGGATCAAGGCCTTTGATAACCATGGAGTCCATCTGCAGCCGCTCTTGGATTATGGTCCAGCTCTTGTCAAAATCTGGCCTTTAATGATTAAAAATAAGAAAAGCGACAATTCAGAAATACCATAGGGAAAAGAGGCTAGCTGGCCACCAGGAGCTAACACCATTTTCACGCTGAGAGCAATGCTCATAAAAGTGAGTTAACATTTCCTATCTGAAAGTGGTCCTGCTTTCAAACCATAACGTCACCAACTGTAAGCATCTGCCAATAAAAACAAGTAGATCATCTTTAGGGCCAGCTATGAGCACTGCTTAGAGACCATCTACTTCTGCCTGCTTGGCCTTGACCGGGATGAAAAGACCCCACATGGGAGAGTTCATCGGCAAGAATTTCATTTTCCAGATGTTCCCTAAACAAGCCTCCCCCTTGGCCGTCTCATCCCCAGAGGTCAGCAGAGCAGAGATTCCATCTCTTTGCAATCTGTTCACGAGTAAACAAGTACAGGTTTTATAGGGTGACTGACGGCATGAGTTGCCGTGGGAGCACCCGTGAAGACTATGCTCACAGACATTCACAGTCTGTCTAAACTACGTCTGTGTCAATGTACTGAACCTTCACATGTCCTTCTGAGGGCCTTGCTGAGAAGGCTGGTCTTCATTTAGACTTGTAATCAATGAAACAGCATGCACGAAGCCAGTATAATCTCTGGAATTTGATAGAACCAAGTTCCCATCAGAGCTCTGCTGCTTACTAGCTGACCCTTAATATATTTATGCCTCAGTTTTCCCATCTGTAAAATGTGAATAATACAGTGACCTAGATAAGGGTACTACTGTCATGAAGATGGCATGAAATACACCTTAGCATCCTCTCTGGCATCATGCTATAAATATGTGCCAGCCATTACTGATAGAATTTATTTACTTCTGGAGTTAAGAACACATAGTTGCTTGCTTACTGCTAACCCATGGGGTGAGTGAGCCCTTGAAACAGCCAGCGTGAATTAAGATGTACTTTAAGTACAAAATACACACAGCCTTTTTTTTTAAAAAAAATGACAATTATCTCTTTTGTAAATATAAGAATTATTTTATCTTCATATTCAAATGATAATATTTTGGATGTAGCAAATTAAAATGTTTTTATTAAAATTCATTTTACATAGGCTGCAGAGTTGGTTTGGTGGTTAAGAGCACTTGTTCTTGCAAACGGCCTGGGTTCGATTCCCATGTCCAGGTCACAGTGCAAAACCACCTGTATGTAATTCCAGTTTCAGGGGATGTCAGGCACGCAAATGGTACACACACATGCATGTGGGAAAAAACATTCATACACATAAAATAATAAAATAAATACATCTTAAAATTTTTTAAAATTTAGTCTCTTTTTACCTCCACGATGCCACAATTAAAACATAAACATCATATAGGGCTGCGCTACATCTCTTTTGGACAGGGTAGCTCTATTTGGATGTTTCTAGCTAGAGGGAAGGAAGAACATTGTAGGCAGGAAGGAAGGCAAAGTGAAAGTTGGGAAAGACAGTACCTAGCTGGGGGCCTAACTGGAGGGTTTGTGTTAATGGCTGCCAATCAAAGAACCCAACATTGTCCTGATGCCTTCACTCACTCGCCTCCTACGACTACCCTCTGCAGTAGGCACTAACGCTAACATCGCCATCTTCTGTTTCTGTTTATAATATAGAAGAGAAGCTGAAGCTCTGAAATGGCAAGGAATTGGACAAAGTCACTGCCGAGAGCTGCTGAGGCCACTTTGGGTTGAAGAGATGAGGCTAGATTCAAACCCTTGATGCTGGATTAAAAACCGTGGTGATGGTGGGCAGAGAGCAATCATTAGACCTTCAGGCACTAGACCTCCCTGGCCCTCTGGTGTTAAACACCCCCTACTAACAGGTATTTGAAGAGTAGCCAGGAATAAAAACACTCTGGTGCTTGCTATTGGTGAAGAAGATATGAGGAAATGGCTCAGAGATGAAGAACACTGGCTGCTCTTCCAGAGGACCCGGGTTCAAGTCCTAGCGCCCACATGGCAGCTCACAGCTGTCTGTCACTCCAGTTCCAGGGGATCTGACACCTTCACACAGACATATGGGCAGCAAAACACAAGTGCACATAAAAATAAATAAATTAAAAAAAGAAGTAAAAGGAGAAGTCTGGATGGATTCCATTTCTTAAATATGTGCTTGCCTAGTTTTCCACTAGTGAGATTTACTAAAAGTCCAGGAAAGAGACTTCCTCAGGCTTACCACACGAGGTGGCTATGAGCTGCACCTCCTGACAGTGTCTGGTCTGGGGACAAAGAATAATCACAGGGCACCTACTAGATAGAGGAAGCAGGGTTCAGTTCTTCCCTGTCTTGTCCTAAAGGTGGAATTCTTCTCTCTAAGAAGATTTTATCATCAAAGAGAAAAGCTGAATGGGTGAAGGAAACACATTTGCAAATTCACATTAGCACAGAATCCCTTCACAGAGGAAAGCCACTGGAGATACCGAAAAGTGAAGTCAGGAGAGATGTGGGCTTTAGATAAAACTCTCCTATTATTTGCTAAGCTTCCCTTGTGCCATTTCCAGAGGAAAGAACTCTAATCTCTTCTCTGGGTGTGCTGTTGTTTACCCAGAGCTACTTGCAAATATCTGCAGCCGTCTTCATCTTCATGCAAAAGTTACGTGGGGAGGTGAGGGAGGAAGAATTTTATATTCGTTGCTCATTCCAGGTACAAAAAAAAACTATTCCCAACAAAAATGAAGGAAATCATTAACATTTCATTTGATAATGTATAGCCTGTGGAGAATGAATAACAGCTCAAAACCTTGAACTCTTCGCCTCCGGCTTTGCATTGGGCTTTCCACTTCATTGTTTCCAGAGTCTCCTGAGGTACAGAGAACAAAGGTGAAGCTGAGAGAGATAGCCTGGCAGGAGTATTGTCTCCAACCATCCCCAACAACAGCTTCATCTTCCTCCACCGGAGGGAATTTCATCCTAACTACAAGGTTGGCAGTCAAGTCACCATAGCAACACTATCCCAGCACTTCCCCTGGCCATGAAAAGGCCCAAGGAGGAGAGGTTGACTGAGAAGTTGTACTGCCATTCTGGGTACAGAGGGCCAGCCACCAGCAGGGCTCAGCTCACACTTCCAGCGCTTTCTGAGAAGTGGCATGGGGCAAGGTCCAGAGGGGCGAGTCCAGGAGATCCATGGCTTTCATTTGGAGAGATGGGGCAAGGGTGTGTGGGTAGGGGCACACAAGAGTCAGCAGTGGCCACGCAAAATTCAAGGAGCCTGTTCAAGCAATCAGGACATACTCACGCAGTGGTTCATTTTAGTGGGAAGAATTGCTTACCACTAGCAATGTGAGGATCTGATCTGATAAGTGTTTGCGGATTTCCAGAAATTATAAGCAAGCTTTCGTATTTGAGCCCTTATTTTCTAAGTAAACTTGAATAAGCTTCAATCATATTCTCAAAGATAATGATGATGCCCAAAGCGTATGAGCCAGAGCTACCATTCTACCTTTGTCAACACAGAAAGTATAATTAACTTCAAGATGCAGAACCATGTTTTCCTCTTACTTCTTTCCTTGTCATATTTTGACTACCTTTCCCATTGCCAATCAAAATCTTAGTGACCAATCATTTCCTTGACATCATGGAATTCTGCAGGTGGCTGCCTTGGCAGGGTCCATTACAGGAGTTATATTCTGGGAGGCTTCTAGGGGAGTGTAAAGACACTCCACTTTGGGGAACTAATAATGTAATTGGGGGAACAGAACATCTGGGAGTCAGTGCAGGACAGAACCTCGAAGAACCAGCAAGAAGTCAGTGCAAAAAAAGCATATTTTAAGAATTGTACTTGAAATTTTATTTTATTTTATTTTATTTTATTTGTGTGTGTGTGTGTGTGTGTGTGTGTGTGTGTGTGTGTGTGTGTGTGTGTTCCACCTATATGTAAGTGTCAGGGAGGCTAGGAGAGGGCATCAGATCTCCTGGAGTCAGAGTTACAGGTGATTGTGAGAAGCCTGACGTAGGTACTGGAAACTAAACAGTAAGCTCTCTGAATGGCTGTGCCATCTCCAGAGACCCCAAGAACTGTATCTAAACAGTTCAATATAAACTCTTGAGGGAAATCCATGAGAACCAAGAGGAACTTAAATTAAATTACAAGGCCGGGTGGTGGTGGCACACGCCTTTAATCCCAGCACTTGGGAGGCAGAGCCAGGTGGATCTCTGTGAGTTTGAGACCAGCCTGGTCTACAGAGTGAGATCCAGAATAGGCACCAAAACTACACAGAGAAACCCTGTCTTGAAAAAATAAAAATAAAAAAAATTAAATTACAAAAGTGTTTGGATTTGAACAAGTTCAGGGAAATGGAGAATCCTTGTGTGGAGGAGAAATCCAAATAACATCATATGTGTGATGTAACATGTTAAGCACTAAGTACACGTGGCTAAGTGGGATTACCAAAGAATAAATAAGTCCCTGATGTGAGTTTAATCTATACAAAAGATGGGTACAATGTAGGATAACATTAACTATAAATAGGTAAACAAGCCTATGGCATCTTTCTCCATACAGAGTCAAGGTTTTCTGCATTTGTTCCTACCAACTGAGCACCTGATCATCAAAAGGACATTGAGTTTATCCCAGAACTCTCTAGTAATTTATTCTTGTTTGTTGTTTGTTTGTTTGTTTGAGAAAAGGCCCTGTCCGGGGCCCAGGCTCCCCTTGAATGTTGATTCACCTGCCTTAGCCTCTAGAATGTGGGAATTAAAGGCATGTGCCATCACATCTGACTTCATTTTGGGACTTTTGTGTTTATTATAATTATTAATATTATAGAGAGCAGAGAAACGTTAAGTTTAAAAATGAGTGGCAGTTATATTTTTTTAAGGATTTGATAAAGCTGAAATCTAAATAATTATTTTTGAAATGGGAAGAAGGAAGATTTGGAAAATTGTAAAATTCTAGAAGGATTCTTCACTCAGCATCGCAAATGACTTTAAGCTTTTGGTTTTCTTGAAGAAACTATTAGACAGATGAGATCTCTGAAGTACAGAAGAATTTCAAGACGGCAACCCAGTCAGGGGACCCACATTCAAAGGAACTACCATAGCTTTGCATTAACAATGTGGTTAATTGACATACATTTATCAAATTTATCTTTTAGAAGTTTGTTCAAGGTATTAGCATCATGTGAAAATATGAGTTCTAATTTGAACTGACTTTTAAAAATCAGCATCTCACCAAATCTCAATGCATTCAGTGAAGACTTCTAAGAAAGCAAATGGGTAAATGTTGTTAACTTCTATTTTGACCCTAACAGAATTTTGAATAACCTAAGAGGTATTGTCTGTGAGTGTATTTCTAGAGAGGTTTAGCTGAGGTCAAAAGAGCCACTATGAATGGGGATGGCACCATTCCCTAGGCTAAAGTCCCAGATTAACTAAAAAGGAAGTAAATGGAACAACAACATTCATCTCCATGTGCTCGCTGGCTGTGGATGCCATGGGACCATCTGCCTCAAGTTCCTGTCACCATAGCTAGAGCAGCTGTCATGCCCATGCCTTCCATCCCATGATGGACTGTACCCTCAAACTGTGAGACACAATACATTTCCTTCCCTTAGGAGGTTCTGAGTGCTGTTTATCAACAGAATTGAGAAAATTAGCTAATATGTTGAGTGTGTCCACATAAACCAACGTATGCTCAAGAGATGAAGGTGCTTGTGTATTAGTGCAAGCACCCACACACGTGCACGTGAATGTAAGCACCCACCAACTACACACACACACACACACACACACACACACACACACACACACAATTCTTCAAGGATCTTTGCAGGATGGAATCATACCAACACAATGTAAAACTGGACTGCAAACCCCTTGGAAAGGTCTTGTGAGAAAATGAGAAAAAGATAATCAAAATTTTAGATGTTCTGCCTGTAACTAAATATATTGAAAATACTGAGTGATTGTTATTTTAATAGGTTTCTAAATTATTAGACTGCCAGGAACACCCACGTGTCTCAGAAATTCAGATGGGTAGATGGGCAAAAGAGGATGTGGGAGGTGGTTTCTGAGAATATCTAAGTGGTTAAGAAGAGGACAAAGTAGGTGGTGGCTGAAGGGATCCTTGGGGGTATAAAGAAGGAATAACTTTACATGGCCAAGTTAAAACAATTAACAAAGATCTTAGTAGATGGAATTCAAAAGAAGAAAGAGTCATATTTAAAACAAGCCAAAGAATTTTAAGAAATACAGATAATTGTTTGGGACACAGACTCTCTGTACTGGTTAGTTTTATGTCAACTTGACACAAGCTGGCACCATTAGGACTCACTTGAGAAGGGAGCCTCAAATGAGAACATGTCCTCATAAGATCAGGCAGTGGGCAAGCCTTTAGGGCATTTTCTTAATTAGTGATTGATGGAGGAGGACCCAGTTCATTGTGGGTGGTGCCATGCCTGGGCTGGGTGGTCCTGGGTTCTATAAGAAAGCAGGCTGAGCAAGTTATGAGGAGCAAGCCAGTAAGCAGCACCCTTCCCTGGCCTCTGCATCAGCTCCTGCCTCCAGGTTCCTGCCCAGCTTGAGTTCCTATCCTGACTTCTTTTGATGATGGGTTGTTATATGGAACCATGAGCAAAATAAACTATTTCCTCCCCAAGTTGCTTTGGTCATGGTGTTTCATCACAGCAATAGTAACCCTAACCAAGACACTCTCCATAAGATGTGTGACAGAAAATTCAAAATTATCTCAGTGTATAGAAATGCAAAGGTAAAACCAACTCAAGCGAAATTTAAGAGGACACCAATAATAACCTCATGTTACTTTCTTAAGCAAGTCAATTCAATAGATTTAAGGGGGAAACTGTAGAGTCAAAACCTACAGCAGGAAAGGCACTAATCTGGACTTTCAAAGTGGTCACATGCTCACTATGAACTCTGAGGGTCAACTACTATAGAAAAGGCCCACTGCTTCGAGCAGGAAGTGGTTTTCTACGTTGATTACTTTGCAGTCTTTGACCACTAGAGGCAGAGTTCAAAGCGTGGGTACTGCTTGGCTTAAATGCACAGGATGTAATGAGCATAGGAAACAAGAGACTGTATCCTGTGATGATGGTGTAAACACGTCTGGGTTTTCCAAGTGGGAATGGGATGTCCAATGGCTTCTTACAGACATCAGTGGCAGTCTACTCGACGGAAAGCCTTTTGGTGTCAATTAGGAACGGTTAGGAATAAAGGTGTATGCCTTGGGAGGGATGGCCTCAGCAGCAACAGCTGTACAGAAGGAATGTGGCCATCAGTCATGGAAGCTAAAGTGGTAAGTGACTTCCAAAACAGGGTAGGCAGCTGGACTTACTTTACTGCCTCTGACCTCAATCTATATTGATTCAGAGCAATGCTTTTTCCAAGACCTACAGAAAAATATTCACTGAGTGCTGTGACCCTTTAAACACACACACACACACACACACGCACACACACGCACACGCACACGCACACGCACACGCACACGCACATGCACGCACGCACATGCACGTGCACACACACACCTGAAATAAGTTTCACAAACTGTGTATGCTCTATGTGACACCCTCTCATATTTTCTTTCCTATTCTATTGCATCCTCCTTTTGAAAAAGGTAGGTCAGGATCTCCCCAGCTAGTTCAAATAACCTTCAAATCCATCATCTCTTACAGTTTGAGAACTGGTGTCCTTGAAGCTGAGGTGAAGGTAAAGCTTACACATCTTACAGACGTAAACGAGGAAACTAACTCAAGGTGGTTACATCACACGAGGAAAACGTTTTTGAGAGTAGAATTTGTTGGAGCAGAAAGCCACCCTCCTGGGGACATGGTAACACATGCCCAATGAATGGCCTGGAGAGTGGAGGCTGCCCTCTGGCTGGAGAGATGGAGTGGACCAAGCGCATAGTGCTACCAGATAATGTGTGGCCTCTTTCAAACCTGTGATGATTCCCCAATTTAACATTTAACATTTGTTGAAGGATGTTGGATTCACTGATAGCTGATAGATGGTTTATTCTTCATGAGCAACATCTCATGTGCTGGTGTCATGGGTGTCTCAGACATCTCCCAGTACCTGGAACCCAATGCTGCTGGTACATTGATTATCATCTTCAGATATAATTTCTTTAAATTCTCTGTCTTTCCTTTTGGCTGCTTTGTACAGACTTTGTACTGTTTGTCTCCATGTTCCTTGAGAAGTCAGCATGGTCTTTCAAAAATGCAAATACTGAAATCACTTTCCTCCTTAAAACTTTCTGTGGTCCCTTTTCCCCTTCAGGATAAAAAGCGAACTCTCTCTTAATGCCTTTCCTGTTCTGACCCACGCTCACTCTCCTCTCACCACGCATCGCTCCGGGCTTTCTAAGCAATTCCGAGAACATTTTCTTCTTGCCTCCAAGCCATTGCTTAAGTGGCTTCCTCTGGCCTAAGTCTTTCATATTGCTTCCTCCCTCCGCTCCTGTGGTTAACTCGGCTGTGTCCTTCCTAGCTACTGGAAGAAGCCTGCCCAGACGCCTTCAAAACTGGGTCACCCACAAACAGGTGCAACTTTGATGTGTCAATTAAAACTTTCCCAATTAAAAATAAGTTCAGGGGTCGAGCACACATTCCCCAAAGCCTGTGTCTCTACCCCGGCCATGTCACTCACCAGCCTGGATCATGCTCATCTACATCCCTCATGACACTGTCCAAACGCCTGGGTCACAGCTCAGTCACCGCTAAGTCTCTTGCCCATGATTTGTACACTTACATTAACATCAAGCTTGTATGAATAGATGTTCCCACATTAGGCTCTTAATAGGGGTGCTTGAGGAAATTAAAGTATGTCAGGAATAACAGGATACTCTAAGCCAATGGTTAAGAAAATTCAGCTGTCAACCTTTATGGGAACTCATTTCCGAGGTCCTAAAGTCCACAGCTGCTTTGCTATGACAGTGGTATATCGGAGTAGTTGGGACAGACCTCAGATTGCTGGTGGAGCAAAAATGCTATCTGATCCCTCAAGAAAAGGCTTGCCCTGGCCTATAATTGCAATCTTTAACCTTTTAGTGCCACTGTGACTTTCTGACAAAACCCATGTACCCTTTCTGTGAATGGTTTTATGCACATACATTTAAACATAAGACTGCAATCAGTATGTTGACAATAACCTAAATAATAAGTATGGTATTTTCATATGTGCTAAGTAATAAGTATGGTATTTTCATATGTTAAGTAAGAGAACCCAGTAATGAATTTCAGTCACTGTAATAATTTTAGTGTAGTAATAAACATAGCTGCTATTTGGAGATATATACAACAATTGTAATGGGACAAGAAAAGACCAGTCCGATGGTGACGAAAGTCCCAGGAACGGCTTGTGCCACTGGGGTTTGGAATCATCATTGATTTATGAAGACAGTGCTGAGTTTCACTTGCCGAAAGGGAGAATATAGTTATCTTCCAGCCAAGTACAGAGACCCCTGACCCCTTGAATTCTATCTAAGGGGCCCTTTGGAGACCTGCAGACTGCAGAGAAGCACTTGGCTCTGAGGGAAGAGATGCAGTCCCATAGATCAGTTAGGGTCGACAAGACAGGCGTGAGAGAAAGCCCCATGCACTCAATGGGGCTTCCACCGTCAGTCTGAGAGGCTAGTTTTGTGCAAATTTTGCTCCCCCCCCCCAAATAAAAAGATAAACTGTGGTGTGAAGTCCAAACCATTAACTCATCACATTAAAAAAAAAAATCTGTTTGGCCTTCAGCTCTCTGGCTGCTCTTTATTTACATATTGGTCTAAACTAATCAAATGACGAACAGATGCATCGATGGAATGGGGCAATGATGAACTTGACTGGCAGTTTTGTCTATGTGGGCCAGAGGAGAGCATGCTTTTTCATTTGCAGTTTGCAAATGGTTCCCAAAGCTGCTACATCAGAATTCAATTTATATCAACTCCTGCCACTCCGACCTGGATTTCACTAGGAACCATCACAGAAGGGAAAATTGAAGTTTGAAGGGATGTGTCTGTAGAACCTGGGGTCTGATTTCTGCAAAAACATTTAGCCCCTTCATCTGAGCCTGAGGCCTTAATGGCTAACAGAATTTCTAGGACCTTGTGCCAGTCTGCAAGGTGCTTCTGAGATTTTCAATTTTGAAAGTAAAGTAATAAAAAGGAATTCTTGCTTTCACAAGGCTATCATTTGTTAACTTGGAGTCTCAGCTGACATCCGAGCCAGGCAGCCTTCTTATTGTCAAGGGAGGGCTTATACTAGGGCACCATAACTTCCTAAACACTTTCTCCAAAGGGCGGAGGGGCGCATCTTCACTGTTTTCCATTCTCTCTAAATTGATTGCATTAGCATATTTCTTTAGGGCTGGGTATGTAGTTCAGAAACAGTGATTCACTCAGCCGGTAAGAACAACAAAATAAGAGAGAGTAAAAGAATTCTCAAATGTTTTCAATACTAACATTTGAGGGCTGGAAAAACCAACACAGGGCCACATTCCTCTTAAATATTGCAGTCATTCCTCCGGCTATTGCCATAAATTCTAGGCATGAGTAAAGTTCTGAGAAGAAAGCTGGCAGTTCACCTATTTATGACGACGGCTAAATCTCAGGTTTGACTCCACCTGGGATGAAGCTGCGGTCAGAGAGAGCCTTCAGGTGAGTCGCAAATACTGAGACTATGTGAAGCTTCACCATACACTGAACTGATTAGCCTTATTTTATTTCTTCATTTAGTGTGTGCATGCTTGCGTGCGTGTGTGCATGCGCAAGCGCAGGGGTGCGCGCGAGCGTGTGCACTCATGCACGCAAGCATGCTCTCACGGCAGCCCACATGTGGAGTCAGGATAACGTGCCGGAGTCAGTCCCCTCCTTCCATCACGTGGGCTCTGGAATCAGGGTCGGCTGCAAGGTCCTGTATCCGCCGAGCCATCTCACAGGCTCCTTCTAAGCATTGTGTGGTTAGAAAACAACAGTAAATATCCTCCAGCGGTGGCTGGGGAGCGACAGTGGGTCAAAGGGGATGGCCACGGGCAGGGTGAGCATGCGCAGATCTAACGTGGGTCTTTCTGGCTCTTACGCCTGCAGTTGGTGAGGTAGGATGTTGGCTACCATAGTGACATCTGATACTATGACAAAAGGTTCCTTTAGCCACATTTCTCTAGTGCTTTTTACATTAGCTCCTTCAAGTCAAATGGCTAGTAATGTAATCAGTTCTAAGTGGCTCAGGGTGAAAACCTAAAAAGTCCTCTGTGGGCCTTGCTTCTAAGTGTTAAGAGACATCGTTTGTCTTTTCCTCCTCTGATCATCTATATTTTCTGGCTAAAGAAAGTCAAACTCACAGGGTTACCCAGCTTGCTCCGGGTTACAGCTAGTGTTTCAACCCAATGGCTACCAGTGTTCAAATCTTCCCTGGGACCCATACGACATGTAATATTTTTAGAAGAGTCGAGGTTCCAGGAAAGGTTCCATTACTTTTAGTGACACATTCTTATGGTTCCCTCTCCATGTCTCAGAGTCTCCACTCTCATTATGGCCTTGAAGTAAATTCCTTATACCCAAATCCTTGTCTCAAGCTATGCTTTGGGGGAACTGTAAACTCTGAGAGGTGTTGGAAGCTCAGGAGGGAAGAGCCATGTCTAGGGCCACATGGTGACAGAAGAGTTAAGGGACCAACTTTCTCTCCTGGATCTTCTGGTTCTGAAGACAAATATTTTCATTTTCCACTTCCAATGTGCATGCAAGGCTAGGAAATTGCTATTTCCACCTTTTATCAACATATCAGATGCAGATTGAGTTGGAAAAATATATGTTTGAGTGCAAAACTAACAGTAAATGAGAGCTACCACCCTGCTGGGGATTACACAGATGATCTGCTAGGCGATGATAAAAAATTTGCATTTCTCAAAGCTTAAAGGAATGCATTTTGTTCTGTTGGTGTTGTCTAATTTACTTGTGGAATTAAACCATGTGTTAAATTCCCCCCTGGGCTATTTAGATGAGAAAACTGGAGCCTGAGAACTCCAACTGTTGCTCAGTTATCTTGCATTAGAACCAGGATCAGAATCGTTTCTATTCTAGGCACACACCAGGCTTTGCCCACCAGGTATGTTGAGAGGCAGGATTATGTGCTACCCTCAGGGAGGAGCCTTGGTCTGATCTTTACCATAGTGTCCCTCCTCCTCCCTTCTTTCTTTTCCCCTTTCATTCCCTTTTTCCTCCTTCCCTCTCTTATTTCCTTATTCACTCCCTCTTTTCCTTATTTCCTTCCCCTTCTTTCCTTTCAGGTTTTCCTATCATCCATTTGCCACTTCCGAAAAGTTGTTCTACAGTTCCCCTTTGAGGATTACCCTCTCTTGAACACTTAGCCTATATACTCCAGGTCTGAAACCCCTTGGCTATGGTTGCATTCAGAGCTTACAATATGACCAGTGCTTGATTAGTCCATAAATTCTCTCCACCCTGGCCACTGTGATGAGCTAGGAAAATGGAAAAGGACCTAGACTTGGTTAACCAGAATGCACATCAAAATTCTGCTGGGTCCAAGAAGAAATCCATACTCTCTTGCTAAGCTTGATGACCACAACACTTAAGAGTGTGGGAAAGCCTGCTGAAAAATGAATCAGTGAAGCAAAGAAATAGATGGACACAGACTGCCGAGGTGGCAAGAATCTAGTGCTCACTGAATTCAGACTTGCCACTGGACTTGACAGTCACAGAAGCTGATACATTATTGCTTCAATCTTTTCAAGTTTCTGCCACTTAGAATTCAGCAAGCCCTGTCTGAAGACACAAATGTCTGTTTCCCACAGCCCAGGAATAAACTGGGAGGTCAGGACAAAAAAACAACTCATCAGATCTTGACAGGACCCTTTGCCCCAGGTTCAGAAAGCCCGAGGAATAAGGTCTTTCTGAGTCTCTTTCTGAATCCACAACATCCAGGCCTCAGAGGAGCCTCCTCATCTTTAATGGAGGGCAGACTGATGCCATTCACCCAGCTTCCACCCAGAGTCAAATGGAGACCCAAATTCAGGCCGAAGACCTTGCATTGGGAATTCCTTTTGTTCACCTTTTCTTCTTTAAAGAAAGAAATAAATAAAGTTGCGCAGCAAGCAGCATTGGCAATCACGAGTTCTATATGAATGTCTACAGTCCATCAAACTGAATAACAAAAACTTAAGATGTAGATAGGAGAGAAGAAAGTTGAACTCAAATTCAGAAACTTGTGCCAAGGTAGTTTGGATCTGGAAGGCACAGTACATGGTGTTTGTATGTAAAGATTTCTTCCCTCTCCCTCTGAGAAAAACCATCACATATTTACTTCAAATAGAATACTTTAAAGTCAGAAGGGCAAGTTTCAAGCCTGAAATATAGGCCAGCTTGTTGGTAGCAGTGCATACAGAACCTCCAGAGCTCAGAACAGTGGCTACAAAAGAAGTGAGGTAGAGAGGAGAATGTCACCATTGACTACGCATCAAAGATATTCAGGGATATATGTTGAACCACTTTCAAACATGGTCTGCTAAGACTTTGTACCACCTTCAACACACATTGGCTGGAGCTAAGTGAAGATCTATGCCCTGTATAACATCATATGAGGACTAGCTGTGGTCTCTGTGGTTTGACCTGTGACTTACCTGATGAACTCCACAGAGTAGGACTGAACTGGGGCACTTCCTTCATTTTCTCCAGGTTTCCAAGAGAGGGCCACTTCAGAATCAGAAACCACCAGGACATGTGGCTGGTGGGGCGCTTCAGGGGGCAGGCAGGAATCTAGGCAGGACGACAAACACAGCTAGACTTGGCTAGTGGTCTCCGCTGATGGAGAGGTTGGATACATCAAAAACAGGTACACATTCTACTACTGGAACATATTTACTTGGTATGGCCTCAAAACCCAAGCCAAACAGTAAAACATAGATGCTTTTTACTATATAACATACACTCATTGAATTTCTGTCTTCATGTCTGGCTGGCAGACAACTCGGTTGGCTTCACTGTCCCTGAGAGACATCATGTGTACCCCTGAGAATCTTCTGCCATCATCGTTGATCTGTCTCCATGTTGTAATTGGTACTCACCCCCAAGGAAACTGAATACCCATCATTGCTGCCACTTATTTTCCAACACTTCAACGTGTGTGTGTGTGTGTGTGTGTGTGTGTGTGTGTGTGTGTGTTTTGTGTATGTACTGATAACTAGTGGTAGGACATGTGGGGTATGCCCTCATATGTAAAAAGGATCCCATCTCCTGGTATGTGCTACTGTCTACATGTCCGGACTTACATACCTTCAAGTTTTATGCACACTATTGTTTAGGCCTGGAGGACTTTTCCACCACTTTAAGCACTTCTTGTAATACAGCGTGGAGACAGATGAATGTCACTTCCCGACAGAGAGCACAGTGTGAACAGCATCCGCAGCGGACCCAGCATTGTATTCCAGTGTCCACCTCTGTACACGAGTGAACATTTGCTGGGTCTTTCTCCCCTCTCTTCTTCCTCTCTGTCTTGATCCTACTCACCTGTTAGTCTCACTCTATATTTTTTCAGTGAATTCTTCCTGCATCCCTATGTGGTACATTCTTCCTGCATCCCTATGTGGTACATCCCTGTAGCTTGTGGGTACCATGTTCAACAATCTGTTACTATATGCTAATCAGCCAATGTCTTGCCTGATCCTGCTAGGTTCCGAGAGAGCAGGGGCATGCTTACTGTGGTCACCACTGGTCTCTCAGAGTCCAAGACAGTATCTGGCATGTGCTGTTAGCTGAATGGATGCATAAGTAAATGGAAGCCCCTTCCCATTATTAATGAATTTGAGCCTGTTTTTACCTTGAGACAAAGTGGTCACATGCCGAGGAAAGCTAAGTCTCCCTTTGCCAGTCTGGCTGTAAGCAGCTATGCTCACTCGGTATTCAGTGCCTGGCTTCAAATCTCCAATCACTTCCTCCTGTCAGTAATCAAACAAGAAAAGTACCCAAAATTAGAAGTTCTACTTGAACAATCTAGACCAGTGGTTCCCAATCTGTGGGTTCGCAACCCTCTCGGGGATCACATATCAGATACCCTGCATATTAGGTATTTACATTATGATTCACAACAGGATCCAAATTATGGTTATGAAGTATCAACAAAACAGTTTTATGGTTGGGGTCACCACTACATGAGGAACTGTATTAAAGGATCACAGCATAAGGAAGGTTGAGAACTATGGTTGATATATTGTGCACCCCAATAAATTTATCTGGGGGGTCAGAGAACAGAACAGCCATAATATTAAACATAGAGGTTAGGTAGTGGTAGCACATGCCTTTAATCCTAGCATTCCAGAGGCAGAGATCAGTCTGGATCTCTGTGAGTTCAAAGCCACACTGGAAACAGCCAGGCATGGTAACTCATGCCTTTAATCTCAGGAAGTGATGGCAGGAAGCAGAAAGGTATATAAGGCATGAGGACCAGGAACTAAGCTGGTTAAGCTTTTAGGCTTTTGAGCAGCACAGTTCAGCTGAGACCCATTCAGATGAGGACTCAGAGTCTTCCAGTCTGAGGAAACAGGGTCAGCTGAGGAATTGGCAAGGTGAGGTAGCTGTGGCTTGTTCTGTTTCTCTGATCTTCCAGCATTCACCCTAATACCTGGCCTCAGGTTTGATTTTATTAATAAGACCTTCTAAGATTCATGCTACAGAGAATCACTGATCTAGACAGTTTCTGTAAGGTTTATATCTTGAGATCTCTGGGAACATGCTTGTGACAGAGGCTGTTTGCTCTATTAGGTTTTGGCCCAGTTACAAAATTTGCAAAACATCACAACATATTTCTCAAATCTGGAGGGTCAATCTTCATTACAATCTACACTACACCCCAGAGATGGAGCTTGTTCACCCCTCAAATGCTGCTTGGAGGCTGCTGCAACTCATGAAGGAATCTTCCAGGGATACCTCTGTGTCTTTCTTTCCATTTGCAAACTGCCATGTTGAGGGGCCAGCCCCACGGCAAACTTGAGTTTTGATCTGTACCCAAAGAATAAGGGATGGAAATTTGGCACTCAAATTTTAAAGTGATGGACCCATCAAGAAAGCTCTCCTAAGGTAAATTATGAGCTTGATTCCCAGAGTGTCTGGTTCAGGGGTCTGCATGAGGAATGGCCTAAGACTTTGTTGCATTTCTGACAAGTTCCCAGATGATGCTGATAGTGTTGCTGATGCTGGCTGCTTCCTGCTCCCTAAGACCTGCTAGAACTAATGATAGATGCATGTGTGAACTCCCTGGCAGAGCCACACTAAGTGGAAAGCCCTAGCCGAAGAAGATTTGCTCCTTCAGCTTCAGGAAAAGAGGCTGGTCCCCAACAACAGGGCTAAGTGGGAGGTGCAGCTGTCTTTATCAGAGAGAAACCATAATACAGTGCAGTGCAAAGTGTTCCAGCTTGGAGCCAACCTGTTCTGGCGTTGAATCCTGATTCTTCCACCCTTTCCAGTGCCAGTCACACCAAACCTCCTGAGTCTCAGCTTCTTTTTCAGTAGTGGACACGTAGCAACCAGACCATAGCATTAAGGATATTTTGTATACCATACTGTAGTTGGTATGGAGGTCATTCTCAAGAAATAGGTTGTGATACCCACTGTCCAGGGTCTGTGATGACTCTCCTCCACTTGCCTAGGTTCATCATCCACTTCAGGACTCCAACTCTTCCCTTCACATCTTTCTGGACCTGGTGATCACACCCACTGAATATTTTGCCACTGATTTGGCCCTTATATACACATAGTTTGAACATTTCTAATCCAAAATAACCAAGTTTTTCCAACACCAATATGGTATCAGAAGTCAAAAATTATACACGTGACAAGCCAGACAAGAGCACTAGTGAACTAGGAAAACTGCATGAAATTATTTTCAAAACGTGATAAAGTATAGACGAGATGTAAGTGATTAGTGTTTGTAGTTGGGTGCTATTTGAGTCTTACCTAGTTCTCTCTCTCTCTCTCTCTCTCTCTCTCTCTCTCTCTCTCTCTCTCTCTCTCTCTCACACACACACACACACACACACACACACACACACACACACACACAAGGTTCTGAAAATAGTTTAAATGTGAAACTCTGATGAAGCATTTGAACAAGGAACAATCCACTTGCCCTGCAAACTGTTCCCATTTCTCAAGCAAGGTTGAAAACCATTGAGCTGTCTGAGAGCTGGGGTCACTTCTTATTTTTATTCACAACATCGTTAGATACTTAAACATCCATTGTCACTTAAGAAAAGTTAAGAGGTTAAAAAAATGCTTCAAAGCATCCAACTATCAGTTATGAACACTTAAAACACCAATTGTTAATCCCTGACTACACATACCTAACTAAATCTCAATTAATTCTCTTTCTACTAGAAAAAAAATTAAATAAAACCACTCACTGTCCTCCTCTCAGTTTCCAAGCCAGAAATTCTTGATGCTTACATATCCATTCTCTTCCTTCTCCACCACCCAATCAGTTATCAGTGTAGTTGATGACACTGTCTTCACACCGCTGGAATCTATGTGTTCTTATCACAATAGTCGTTTAAGTCTAAGTCCATATAATGAAGACACTGGGCTGATTCTGATTACCCACACACACTGACTGTACTCCAGTTTGGACCCCACCCATGATGCTATGCTAAAGTTACCCTCCTAGGTCTCAAATCAGTTCCTGTCACTTTACCCTTTAAAAAGTCCCTTAAAACAGCCAGCCCGTGTGTGTCCCCCTGGTTCATCCTTCGAACATCATCCATGCCATTGCCCCTTCTTGCATTCTCCATTCCAGTCACACCTAAGAACTTGGCAAGAATCACACTTATGCCATTCAATTCCTTGCCTCTGGGCCTTTGAACCTGCTGCTCCTCCCCATAAAATGTCCTTCTCCCTACTCCTGCCTGGCTCACCCTGCCCATCCTTCATGACTCAACTGAGACATTACCTCATTTCTCTCCCCCGTCCCCCAGTCTGGTTAGATGCCCCTCCTCTATGTATCCCTGGTGTCCTTGGTGGCCTCCATCTTAACACTACTCACCTTGTATTGTAATTGCCTGTTATCTGTCACCTTGTCCCCACCTGGGTGAGGACAGGATGCAACTTTCTATTTCCCTGGTATCACAGAGCTGAGCATAGCATTGCCAGACATGCTTCCAGGGCTCATGTGGGGGTTTTGATGAATGAATAAGTGAACTGTAGTGAAATGAAAGAAAGAAATCAAGAGCCAAGATGTCCCAGAGAAGCAGATTACCTCATCAAGAAAAGAGCTTCAACTACTGACCCCTCCATCATGATCAATAGTGCCTTCTATGGCTTGAATGCATCCCCCTCGAGTTCACGTTCATCATCTAATAAAGACTCAAATCCTCAGTACATCAGTGCTAGAGACTGAGCAAAGTCCTAGGTGACTAGATCATGAGGACAGAGCCCTCAGGAAGGGATTCATTCCATTGCTTAGTGTGGGAGTAGGCTAGTTAGTGTGGGAGTAGGCTAGTTAGTGTGGGAGTAGGCTAGTTAGTGTGGGAGTAGGCTAGTTATTGAAGGAACTGGCTCTTGAGAGTGGAAACAGGAGACTCCGAAATCCAAGGTCATCCCCGACTACAGAGGTAGTTTGTTTGAAGCCAATCTGGGCTACAGCTACCTTGTCTCAAAAATAAACAGATAGATAGATAGATAGATAGATAGATAGATAGATAGATAGATAGATAGATAGATAGATAGAAGCCAATCTGGGCTACAGCTACCTTGTCTCAAAAATAAACAGATAGATAGATATATAGATAGATGGATAGATAGATAGATAGATAGATAGATAGATAGATAGATAGATAGATAGATAGATAGATAGAAGCCAATCTGGGCTACAGCTACCTTGTCTCAAAAATAAACAGATAGATAGATATATAGATAGATGGATAGATAGATAGATAGATAGATAGATAGATAGATAGATAGATAGATAGATAGATAGACAGAAGCCAATCTGGGCTACAGCTACCTTGTCTCAAAAATAAACAGATAGATAGATAGATAGATAGATAGATAGATAGATAGATAGGTAGATAGATAGATAGACAGACAGTCAGACAGACAGATAGACAGACAGACGTTGAAAAGTATAAATAGAAGTGAGCTGACCCCCTCTCACTCTCCCGTGTTCTGAGCTCCTTCACCTTCCACAATGGGATGCAGCAGCAGAAGGCCCTCACCAGATACTGAACAGTGTGGCTCTGATGCTCTTGGACATCCAGCACTCAGAAACACGAGCCAAATAAATTCTCCTCTTTATAAATTACCCATGATGCTCTGTTGTAGCAGCACAAGACAAGCAAAGACGGCACCCCCGCTCCAGGCTCTGCAGTCCTGAGTGTCCTCTGCCCACCACCATGCAGGTCCTCAGACCCACCCCCTTCCTCCATTTCTATCTCAGAGTCCTTGATCTTGTCCTGGCCACTGCTAGAGCAGCCCAGAAGGTGTCTGTTTCTAGTCTTCCCCTTTGCGTGCTCTCTCCGCCCCATCTCCCCCTCCTACACACACCTTCACAAAGGATTTCTGCTGAACTTGAGGCGTGTCCATAGTGCCCCTCCTGCTCTGCTTCCTAGAATCCCAACTCTACTTTCCATGCCCGGGTTTAAGTCAAGTTGAAAGGTACAGAGTCTAGAGGGAGCAAGTGGGTCCAAGCCCTCAGTTCTGCTCTTCTCTCAGCTGACACCCCAGGCTTGTGAGCAGTGAGCAGAAATACGTTCAAACAAAATGAGTGCTCTGCAGGCTTTTGCTGTAGGATCCTTTCCTCCTGGAAGTCATCATAATATATGAAAATGGAGGGAAGTCATGTGATTTCATAGACTAGTGTTGATTTTGTCAGGAGTTGATACTAAATTTAACTGCCATTCATTGCCATTTGTGGATGTTTTATTTGGCCTATGTGTTTGCCTTTGAGCATATACCCTTATTTAATTCAGTTTTATCAGGACATATACTTAGTAGGTGACAAATTAAGGATCCAAACCCTCCTCACTATGACTCCAAAACCTGAGTTCTAAATGAATCATATCTATACTGAAAAGTATTGTGATGTTTAAATCAATAATAAGTACTTACAAACACTGAATTCTAGATTATTATTCAACTGTGAACATGAATGTTCATATATCAAAAGCTTGAGTGTATCACAAATAAAAAACAAGAAAAATTATATTTATAGATGTGGCATATATGCATTAGCAAGCACTCAAAGTGCTTATTAGACATGGAAGACCAGTGCGACCCTCAGATGGGAAGAGCAGAGGTCAACTGTTTCCGGCCCATTATTTCTCATGCTGAGATGCCAGCCAGATGGCCTGTGAGGGGGTCAAGAGGACTGAGAAGTTGGGGCCATGAAGAAAGAACTGGATTCGGTGACTTACTGTCATCTCTTCTCCTGACACTTCTCCTCCCAGATAGAATTTCTCAGAACATTGCTAACTTGTGAAAATCTGTGGAATGATTAGGAAAATACCAGGCAGTTCCACAAATCTTTATACCTCTGTCCTTGGAGATCCTGTAATTGCCCCTTGAGCCGTTCATGAAACTGGAGAAAATGTTGACTATGTTCTTCCCTAAGTAAAAAAGGTTTTGCTGTGTTCTGTTGCTTTGTTGAAGTCTGAAAACAAGCCAAGATGTTCCTCTCTCTTGCACTTCATGTCTATTGAAAATGGTTTCTTGGAGAAACCAGAGTGAATCCAGCAGCCTCCCTAACAACTCCCTTTCGGCTTCTTTTGTGTGAGTGTGTGTGTGTGTGTGTGTGTGTGTGTGTGTGTGTTTTGACAAAGTTGGGTGCTGCAAGATAACCCTGATTTTTATTTGCCTATTCTTTTCTGAAATGCAAAATAACTTCCTAAAGTTGTATTGTTTCTCTCTACAACACCAAGAACATCTGTCAATTAACCTGTGTCCACTGATTCACATCTGTAGGCGATTTTAAAAGGCAAGTCATTTATTTCACTGAGCTCACAAAGTTCAAGTAACTGAACAAAAATATCTCTTCCCCAAGACTTTTGACCTCTTCTCAGATAGCCATGGTATCACACTTGCATCTCATGACTGGTTTAGCCAAATGCTTTTATGTAGTATTTTGGAATTTATAAGATCTTGGCATGCCAGTGCATCTTTCAATCCATACAGTATCTTTAAGAAGTCGGTGCTATTATTCCCCATTTTATAGATGCTGAAACCAGATCATCAATCAGCATGAAGCTCTCCCAAGCGACAGTGGGGTCTAGCTCCCATTATAAAACATTCCATGACGTAGCCATTCCAATCTCCTCTCTGCCAGACATAGCACATTAATATCTAAGGTTAGTCTCTGGTTGTCCAAAGTTCAATCGCCTTTCGGTATCTACTGCCTAGTACTACCTCCATTCACAATTTGTTCTTATGACTCTATTTCTTCATATTCATTCTCTCCTTATTCATAATAGAATCACTGCAGTTCAGCTGGACCATGGCAAGAGATGGCCAACCTCCCTTCCTCTGTCATAGTCACATGAACGAAATTGGTCCGCACATAGATGAAAATGCAGAAGCCGATTTCTGAGCTATCCCTTAAAAGGAAGGGTGTATGTTCCCTTTCCCCTTTTCCTCATTCATTGGCTACAACGTGGCTGTGGCAGTTAGCCACTTCAGACCATGCGGATGAGGGTACAAAGGGTTAGGAGAACAGTGGGGGGAGAGAGAGGCAGGAGAGAGAGAGAGAGAGAGAGAGAGGAGAGAGAGAGGGAGAGAGAGAGAGAGAGAGAGAGAGAGAGCTCATCAATGCCACCTGCGCAGTCATGAGACCCAAGAGATCTAATGCCTACACACACAGAGAGAGAGAGAGAGAGAGAGAGAGAGAGAGAGAGAGAGAGAGAGAGAGAGAGAGAGAGAGAGAGAGAGCTCATCAATGCCACCTGTGCAGTCATGAGACCCAAGGGATCTAATGCCTACACACACACACACACACACACACACACACACACACACACACACACACCACGTGTGTAAAAACAATCCTGAGAAAATAAATGATCAATGGGTTGGAAGAGAGTCTGGGGCTAAAAATCCCCCTTGTGTGGAGTCTCTCCTGAAGAGCATAAGAGAGTTTACAACCTTGGTGTTTGCCCACTAAATACTCAGACATTTTTCTACATGCCCTCTATCGACCACTGTAGCTCCAGTCAGGAAGCTAACCTACCCATGTGCAGTCAAAGAGACTCTGATAAGCTCAGTGACCTCACTGAAGGTCACCTCTGCTCAACCGATAGAGTGAGAACTCGAAACAAATCCTCTGATTCCCAGTTTTCTCTCTCTAATTTTAGATATGACCTGAACAGAATCAATACTCTGGCTCAGGCAGACCAGTAGAGTCCAAAGAAGTGCTCAGAGCCTCTCTCTAGGTAAGCAACACAAACTACTAAGATAGCAGAAGAAACTAGAACTTCCATTTCTGTTTTATCTCTTCTTTTAAGATTCTGTGGGATTTTATAATGTACATAATATATTAGTATAGTCCTACATGTATAATTTATAAATACATAAATATACATATAGTGCTGTGTGCTCAAACACTTAACTGATGATACATGATCAAACTGAAAAAAAAAAAACAAACCACCAGTCTAACCATTATTTTCTATTTCTAATTCTTGAAAATATTATCAAATTTTTGTTGCTTGATTTCTTTTCTGTTTTCCTGAGTGGAACTGCAAGTTCTTTTTCTATGATGAAAGATAAAGTGGGTGTAAAAGGCTAACCAAGTCAGAAGCTTCTAGAAGGAAGACTATCCAACCATCTCTAAGCATTCCACACTGCCAGCCAGGTTACTTTGGTCAAATTATCTGTTGCCGTGTCTCCTCCTTTCAATGCATCATTTCAATCAGAATAAACATTTGTCAACCTAGTCCCCTACTTGTCATTCAATCTGGAAAATTGAGTCAATTTTCCTTTTGGTGATGGGGCCTGTGTTACTATAAGGACACTCTGGGGTAGTTGAAATAAGGATAAGAGAGGTTCAGGGTTGGGGCGGGGCTTCCCCAGTATGCTGTTCATGAGTTTAAATATTTTCTCTTTTTCCATCAGCTTCCCGTAATCTTAGAACAGAGTTCAAATGACTTCCACCCTTTAGCCTTTCTTTGCCATGTGAGATAACACATCAGGCACAAAGATGCTGATACCCTTGCCTAAATGATTAAAGTCCCACATGCTAACTCTAGCATTAGTTATCTACAGTGGGCCTTACGTAGGATGAGGGGATGCAGAAAATTCAACATTTTGGTGAAGAGGACTCCCTTCCCCTGGTCTTGGGCTGGTGTTTGGGGTTCAGTTTCCCTAAGACATACAAAAATTGCCTGATGATCAGGAGGTTCCTGAAGAGGGAGCAAGAAGGAAAAACAGAGAGAAATAAAGAGGAAGCAAAAATTCACAGGGCTAAATTCAACCCACAGAGCTCTCGTCTCTGCCCACAGTTATGGCATATCACAGAGATGTTGCTGTTTTCCTTGAAAGATTTAATTTATTATTATTATTATTATTATTATTATTATTATTATTATTATTATTATTATTATTTGTGTGTGTGTTTGTGTGTGCATGTTATATATGTGGTAGCATGCATGCCATGGTACACGTATGAAGGGCATAAGACAGCTTTGTGAAGTCAGTTTTCTCTTTCCACCTTTACATGTTTTAGGAAGCAAACTGTGGTAATATTGTGGCCATCAACTTTTTTTGTTGTTGTTGTTTTTTTACCCATCAAGCCTTCCTGCCAGCTCCAAAGTTTTAAAATATTTCACAGTGTCCCGAGAAGCTCTGCTGAAGACCCCCGAGGTACTCCGACACACAGCTTGGGAACCACAGATACTATCTGTGGCCTTGCAGAGCACTAGAATCCCTATTTTGTTGGCAGGAGACGGAGACTCAGGAAGATTGCCCGGCTGGTTTGCTGTAGCACAGGATTCTGAGCTCGTGGACAGCCACTCTGCAAGCCTTTCCCACTCTGTCCTCTTGGCTTAGAGCGTTGATGCACAGTCCTTCATTCATCTCCAGTACTGCATACTGGACAAGTGTCCTCACCCACACCCAGACATACAGGCACCCGGCCATAGGTGCACACACACATGCCCAGCCGTAAGGTCCCAACCATTGCCTCCCATTGGGATGGTGTTCCTTTGAATCCGACTTTCGAGAAAATTCTCTTTTGATTTCAGCTCCAAGTTTTATCTCTTGACTACTTGTGCCAATATTTATCTTTCCCCTTTCAGATCCTGTCTATTAAATGTCAGGTTAATGGCATCTGGTCTTCTACTATTCTCTAATTGCTTTATCAGGTAAGGTTTTTTTTTTCTTTCTTCGGTTTTTATATATTGGGGTTTGAATGCTGGGCCTCGCCCATGCTAGTCAAGTACTCTATCCTTGAATTGCTGCCTCAGCCTTTTTTCCCCCCTTTTCCCTTTCCCATTTTCTTTCTCCTTTGCTTTGGAGACATGGTCTTAATAAGTACCACACGTGCATCCTTCAGTTCACTCTGCAGCCCGGCAGGCCTTAAACTGACATTCTCCTGCCGCAGCCTCCTGTGTAGCTGGAATTACATGCTAGATGGCCAGGCTGAATTTTTCTAAGACTGAATGCTGTCCCCAAACAGGGACTGCATGTTATCTTGCAATGGACATACAGAAGCCGCCACACCAGTGGTTATATCCGCAAGCTGCTGGAATAGAAATTGATAGGACCCCCTAATGCCTGGTCCTCATTTGTCAACTTAGGACAGGGAGAACCACCAGCTGGGGCTGAGGGCTTCAGAGGCCAATAAGCTTAGGACTGAGGGCTGACAGGAGGATGCAAGCAAGGCGAAATTCATAGCTAGTCCTTCCGGGTCATGAGAGCTTTAAGAAAGATGAGCCAGGTCTGTGGCTCAGCCCTCCAGCCAAGGTGTGCAGTGATGCGGGCTCTTCCTAATCTATGATTTGAGGGAGTTACTTCACCTCTCTCTCTTTCAGCGTTCCCGACAGTAGAATGAGGTCATGGGAAGAGTTGTGAAGAGTAAACAGAAAAACAAACATAAAGGAGGAGGGATGGGCCTCAGCGGTGACAGACACTTAATAAGTAATAGCGGCTTCCCGAAGATGACAGATAGGTTCCGGGCTGCACTGTACTCAGCAGGCACTGATTAAATGGGAGTGACGGACAGTGCCACCACTGCCACCATGACAGTGTTGTTTCGGTGGGAGCCAGGGCCATGCTTTATGGAGCTATCCTGAAGCTCCAGACTGCAGATTAAGGGGCAGAATGGAAAGACGGGGCAGAAAGGAAAGAAACAGGAAGAAGCCAAAAGCAAAACATTCGCCCTGAAAGACCCTGACGTGAAACAGGAGGAGCCGACATATGGTGCCGGGCTGGGAAAGTAAAATAAACAACAGACCATGTCAATACACAATGCGGATTACACCATTTTCTTCTGCATCATGTCTCCAGCCTGTTGGGAACACACAGATGTGTCGCGTTTATTTGTAAAGTTTTATTGAGATTACAAAAATGTCAACCTCGAGTTTGGTGAAGAGAAAATTTAATGGAGGGGGGAGGCCTTTGGGTGGCTGATTTCACTCGGGGAAGAATGGAGTGCGTCTGGGATGGACCCTTTCATCAACTGCCCGCCTTTCTGGAAGAAGATAGCATGTCACTGAAGCAACACGCACAGGAAACACTTGAGAATGCTAACACAAACCGTTGTCATCATTATATACCTGGGAGTACATGTTGCAAACCAGAAATCGATTTGCATTTCCCGAAGGTCCCAAACAACCTGCCGCCTACATGGAAATACTCACAGTGATTAGGGTGTCCTGGCCAACAGGTACATTGTGTGACCGCTCTTGGAGAGACTTATCCGAACCAACCTCAGAGAAAAACACCTTGAAAAGAAGGACAGACCCTGGTGAGAATAGAGGCAACATTTTCCTAAGACCAAAGGTTCACAAACATTCAGAAAGCTTGTGGGTATTGAGGTACGTCACCTTGTCCCATAAGCACTATAAGCACGCGCAAGCTTGGAGAAAGACCCATACAATGAGGAAGGATGGGTAGAGTTGGACTCAGCTTGTCTCCTTTCCCCCCAAAATATAACCTTCTTGGGGCACTCAATCCCATGTTTGTAGATGGCTCGTTTTATGTCAACTTGACACAAGATCCAGTCATTTTGGAAAAGTGAACCTCAGTTGAGAAAATGCCCTATAAGATTGATCACTGGGCAAGCCTATGGTACACTGTCTTGTTTGACAGTTGATGTTTGTGGGCCCTATTCACTCTGAGTGGTGATCGTGGGTGTGGAAGAAAGCAGATAGAGCAAGCCAGTAAGAAGCACACTTCCATGGCCCCTGCTTCAGCTCCCATCACCAGGTTCCTGCCCTGCTCAAGCTCCTGTCCTGACTTCCCTCAGTGATGGAGTGTGACCTGAAAGTGGCAAGATGAAATAAACTCTTTCTTCCCCAAGTTGCTTTTGGTCGTGGTGTTTCATTGCAGCATCAGAAATCCTAACTAAGACAGTCTCAAAACAGATTCCTACTTTCAGAAGACCAGAGGGCATGGACCATGAACTACAGCCTCCATTCTTCAGTGAAACAGAGACAGTAGAGAGTGGTGGGAGTCAAGTGGAATAAGCAGCTTTCCTCCACCCCAGATGAAATGCTCAATGCTATGGGCAGGGTTGTGTAGGCTTGATACGGCCAGCTCTCCCAATGTCACAAAGATTTCAGAAGTCTGAAATGCCCTGGCTTCTAAAGTTACCTCATCTCTAAAAACACTCTTCAGAGACAATCTTTGTGACAAATTGTAGCTGTTCAACTCAGTTTGTAGTCTTTGGTGGGACAGACGCAGTCACTGAACATCACCCTGCTCTATCTGTGTACCCCTTCGACTAGGATCCTCACAGTGACTCTCCATGGCTTCCTCTGCTTCTGCATTATGATGTAAAGCTGATGGTATGCACTTGGTAACAGAAACCACGAATTCGTCTTGCTCTGTTTTCCTTTGCTACACAGCAAAAAGACTGGAAAGATCCCAGTGTATTAATGGTGCGACCAGCTCACAAGAGGAAAATGGCATAGTTATTAACACAAGAGGATTTACGTGAGGGGCCACAAACAGGATGAGTACCTATAGCACAAAAACCAAACTCTGAATTGCTTCAAAACCTGAAGCACTTCGACTGCTGATATGACACCAAAACATAAAAAAATAAAACTTCACACCTGACTTCATGTGATGAGTGGAAACCTAGATGCACTGAAACTATATAAAATTGTCTCCTGCTATGTGTGTATAAGGTACATATGAACCATTATTAGATTTTGAGGTTTGGCTTTCAATCCTAGCCCCAAGATACCTAATTATGTGTTAAGCAGATACTCTGAAATTTGAAGGGAAAAAGAATCCCCAATCTAAAATATTTCTGATCCCAAGCAGATAAAGGATATTCAACCTGTTCAGGAGGTACAAACAGATAAAGGATATTCAACCTGTTCAGGAGGTACAAACATAGGAAAAATGGACAATCAAGCACACACACACACACACACTACAGAAATCATCATGCTCCGGTACTCACTGTGTACCCAGTGATGGGGCTACCAGAATGCTTCGGTGTTTTCCACTGGACATTGAAAGCTGTACAGTTCAAGGCTCCCAGCTTGATCTCAAGAGGAGGCCCCAACTTGCCTGCCCCAGACAAGAGAGATTGTGTTAGAAGCTCCATGTGGCCCATCTTCAGTATCATTTATACAAGATTTGAGTGCACACTTATAGACGGAGATCATACTTAAAGGCAATGCAGCCCTCTGACACACCACATCTGCCTCAGACAATCTCACTAGAATTTGACTGCTTAATCCCAACCTGCCACTGATAGAGAAAGTAGCCTGATACCTTTGATCCATTCTGTAACCTGTGATCATCAGAGACCAGCAAAGTGAAATTTACAGTTTGTAGCGGAATGGGCCAAACTCTATGACTTTCCCATGAGGACTGGAAAAGGGTGGAATAAGATGATCAGTTTTTAATCTACTTATAACATATATGTTGTGTGCATTATATACATACATCTGCTTATATAGCTGATGTATTTATATGGGTTGTTTTGAAAATATGGTTTCTCATGGCTAGTTTTAATTATCAGCTTGATACAATCTAGAATCACCCGAAAGTCTCAATGAAGGATTGTCTACACCAGATTGGACTGTGGGTGTGTTTATCGCTCTTTATCTTAATGATGTTAATTGAAGTAGGAGGACCCATACTCTATGGGTAGCACTACTCCCCAAGTTTGGATCTTGAATTGTGTAGGAATAGAGAAAAAGGTGGCTAGAGAGATGGCTAGAGAGTTAAGAACACTTGCTGCTGCTCTGACAGAGGACCTGGGCTCAGTTACTGGCACCCAAATAGCAGCTCACAACTTCCTGTAACTCAAGTTACTGGGAATTCAACACCCTCTTCTGACCTCAAGGGATACTGCATGCATGTGGTGCACATATATTGATGCAGGCAAACACTCACATACATATAAATAAATAATAAATTAACACATAAATAAATACATGTTAAAGAGTAGAGAGAGGTAACTGAGCACAAACATGCATGCATTCAAAACTTTTTGCTTTTTGGCTATGAATGCAATATGACTAGATGATGCCCTGACTTACCTCCAATAAAGAACTATAACCTGGAACTATAACCTAAAGTAAACCCTTTCTCCTCTAAGTTACATTTGTCAGGGTGTTTTATCACAGCAACAGGAAAAGAAACTAGGACACTATTTTTCTTAAGCACTGCTATGACTGTAAATAATGTATTTTATACTTATAAGACAACATATGGAAGTTGTCGAAATTTGGAACACACACATGCACACAATTATATTATTCAGAAATGAGTCCAGTTAGCATTTTAGTAGACCTTCTGTTGGTCACATGCAATTGAAAAAAATTTATTCTGTATGTGCATGATACATATAATTTTAGTTATATATCATTTTGTTTATAATTTAGTGATTATGCCTATGTGTACACATTCATAATTTTATATTATATTTTACTTAATTTACTGTCATTAAAATCATTATTTTTAATGACTGTAAATACTCCCATATCATACTTGTTCCATAATAAGCAGTATTTTTCATTCCACTATGATTAGGCACTTTATTTCCCATAATTTACCATTTTAAATAACATTCCATGAGGGCAGAAACTTCTTTCCTGTTCAGCATACAGAGTAGGAAATAATCAGAGCTCAACAAACATCCCTCCAGTGAATAAATGTTCTAAAATCTGATTCTCCTTGCTGACTGTGGTGGCTCATGCCTTTAAACCCAGAATGCAGGAGGAAGAGACAAATGTATCTCTGTGAGTTCAAGGCCAGCCTGGTCTACAAGGTCATCTCCAGACCAGTCAAAACTATGTAGAGAGACCCCCATCTTGATTTTTTTTTTTAAATTTTTATTTTCCTGGTGTGTCCAGATGTGATTTTCTTTTAACTACTCTTTAGAGTTCTGTGGTTTATCAGTCAGATATTTGCAATTTACAGAAATCTAGTGTGTCTATTTAAATGGGCCAATTTCTTACTTCTAAGGCTGTTCACCAATGTTCTTATCTCCTCCCCATAACTAAGATGTTTTTATTACTTGAGTTATATTAATGGTTTTGAAAAGCTGAGGCAGTTGCTGTTAACCTTGGTTATAATACTGCTAATTCGATATTTCATACGTATCTTAAAAATGCCTTCAGACATCTCTCACCCTGCTATTCTCATTCTTTCTTGAGTAATTAAATAATTAATTGCTTCACCAATGTTTCCAATAACAGAACTCCACATTTTCAGTTGGGGTAACTAATGGAAGCCTGATTCACTTAGCAGGAACTAGGAGGCCAGGAGGCAGCCCCCACTTTCCCACAGGTACCTACATTCAGGAACTTAATCGCCAATGATCTTTCTGCCTCTACCTAGTGCCGAGATCATTCCTCTCAATGTTTCTGTGAATCTTACACTTCCATGAAAAACTTAAGGCTCCCTTCACCACGTTGGCAGTTCTGAGGATTGAACCTGGGGCCTTGAATATGTCACGAGACTGCTGAGTGATAGCCCAAGTTCTAAAACCTGAATCACCGGTGTGTTGGGCATGATAGTGCACGACTTTAATGCCAGCACTAGGGAGCTAGAAGCAGGCAAATCTGTGAGTTCAAAGATAGACAAGACAGCAGAATGAGTTCTAGGCCAGCTGAAATTACATAGGGAGGTCCTGTCTCAGAAAACAACAACGACAACAACAAACAAACAAACAAAAAGACCTTCATAAAATTAATTTTTTAAATTAAATATCTAATACTTTTTGGACACTTTGTGTTTTTAAATTTTGTCAATTGAATTTTTTTCTCATTGTTTTATAAGAACTTTTGATAAGTTAAAGATCTTAGCCATTAAATCAACAATATTTTCTCACTATAACTTTATTATTGGGTCTGATTGTATAATTGCCACTTCAGGCCAGATTCATTGCTGAGTTACAAGGTCTATGCTTAGACAACCTCAAAGGAGGCTGGAAAAATGAGGACAAAGATGGTGGAAATGGTTTAACATTCCTTCAGAAGCATTAAGATAACCAACAGCAGATTTATCTGTAGTCATAGGAACAGGACTTCGCACTATGCCCTGGGAAAAGTTAAGGTTGATGGAGGCAGGATGCTTGCTTAGTTGAGGAAAAGGGGGTCAGTCATATTCCTTGTATATCTGTAACGGTTCAGTCCATAAACTAGAAAACATCCTAAAATCTTTAAGGAAAAAAAGATAGTTACAGAAGTCGGTAGAAGGCCAGAGAATTGGAGTATAGTAGTTTCCATCAATGGTTATGATAAGCAGATTGTGATGGAGAGAGATAGATGAGGGATAGATGGATGGATGGATGGATGGATGGATGGATGGATGGATGGATGGATGGATGGATGGACAGACACACAGATACATAGACAGACAGACGGATAATAGAAAGAAAGAGAGGCAGAAGGAATGAGGTGGGGCTTCTACTCTAAAGCCGAGTTTCAGAACCAAGAGGCCCCTACCTTCCCACTGTCAGTTCTGGTACCACAGCTGCTCCTAGACAGCCAGGAGAGTAATGGACACTGGAATGCTGAGTTCTCATAGTCTGACGACCCGACCTGGCTGCAGAAACAGCAGCAGGGAAGTGGCCTCTGACCCGTTCTTGCTCTCTCTATCTTCCAAGAGCATATTTGTTTGGTAGAACCTAGTTTATATCCAGAATGCTGACTGCAGGGGAGTCATGTGTGTGTGTGTGTGTGTGTGTGTGTGTGTGTGTGTGTGTGTGTGTGTGTGTGTTTCCAAGTCTTTGCACTGCAGTAATGGCTCCTATACAGAAAGTGAGATGGATAGGGAAAATGCCAACCGCAGCACCCATCTTGATATCATAAAAACATAAATTCCAGCAATCTGTCTTTTTTACTGTCATAGTCTCTGGATAGAATTTACACCAAATTGCGCTAGGCATTGGTATGACTCATATTTCAATTGTCCTTTTCACTCATTTCTTCGTTCTTTCAACACATCTAACAAATATAACTTGAGCTCCCTAAATGTGCAAGGGACTGGGTCAGTGAGTGAGGTCACAGTAAGGATAAAAAGATGTGGGCCCACAAACAAGTTAACAAACATTGCAATTGGGTTTAAGGACCATTACTGTTGGGAACAATGTAGCAATTTTGTTGCACCCAGCAAACACACACCTGGTTCTGCCTGATTTGTAAGAACCAGGCCGACAAAATGTGAGTGAGGAAAGTGCCCTAGCCAGAAGAAGAAACATCTTGCTTTTCCTCGGGTTGAGGAAGAGCGTCTCCAACCCACATCCACCAGTCTGGGAGCGACAGCTGACTATGCATGAGAGGGAGGGGAAGAACGATTCAGGATGGCTGCTGGGATTCGGCCTGGGGCCACAGAGAAAAAGGAACGTATGACCCCCAGTCAGCTGGAAACACGTGAATGACCTTTGGGCGCCACCTATGGAGATAGGAGTGAGCACGGAAGGTAGCCATCTGGACCAAGTACCAAAACGATTCCAGACGAACCTGAGACACCTGGTAAATCAAATGACAAGATGCACTTGGATTTCGAGGTCATATTTATTTTTTGGTGGAGGAAATTTCTAAGCTTAAAAGAGGCTAAAAAATAAATCAAAAGAAAACAAGTTGATTCTAAATCATGAAATTTTCATGACGCATTTCAGAAATCACAAAAGGAAAACTCAAACCAGCAGATTGAGGGGTAAGTAATTGCTGCTAAATGGCAGGCCATGGGATATCTTTATTATGAAACGCATAAATATTGATGAGAAAACATACTGAAACCTTAATAAATTAGATATGAAGAGAAAACTCAAACAAGAAGTATAGCCAGTAAACACTCACAGGGAAATATTCAAATTTGTGAGTTATGAAAGAAACGATTTCTAAAAACTGGAAACGCTGGCTTCGCCTATTAAATTAGGCCAAAATGTTTAAGTGAGAGTAAGGGATGTTGACAAGAGTACGTGCACGTACTGCCTTCCAATAATCAGGTATGGATGCAAATGAGAATGCGGGTGTGTTGGAAGACCGTGTGGCAATATCAGTGGCGTCCACAGCCATGACTCTGTCTCCTGTCTTTTGGCTCCTAGAAGTGTGATGAACTGCCTGAGGGGAGAGTCTGAAAAGAAGAGAAGGCTGCACCGGCAAGATGCTCTGCATAGCACCTCTCGGGGTACAGGGACACCATAAGGATCTAAATGTGCAGGGACAGGGTAATAGCCAGGTTGATTATACTACATCTCCCAGACAACACATGGGGTTGCGTCACACACATGTGCCACCTTGGTTTGGATTCACCTGGGGAAAAAAAGACATTAGTGTAGAAACGAGTAACTCCAGACAGAGTGTGTGGCTTCCTTGATATTGTTATTCCAATTAATTCAACGATAGAATTATGCTTTCACTAAATGAGATTTGACCAACGAGCACCACAGCTATGGAGGGGTGAGCACGAGGAGAAACTGAGTCAAAGTATGAAGGAATTCTTCTCACCACCTGTGGAACTCTTCCATACACCTGAATTTATTTCCATCTAAAAGCATGTGTACAGAACAAGGCAGGAATCACACCCTGTTCATGCCTGTAATATACAGTGCAATTCTTTACAATTTTACACTATATTTTACAATAATACAGTGTAAACATTAAGAAATGTGCCCAAATGACCATAGTGTTTTGATTACAGCCCTATGATGGATTTATTTGAAAACTAACTTGATGGCAAGAGAAAATGATTGATTGTGACATTTAGGCAGATGAGATTAAGGACTATTTACTTCCCTATTTACTTCTATTTGACAAGCTTTACACCATGTTAGCATCCTGGTTTCTCACATTTTAAAGAAATTTCTTGCAAAAAGTATTTTTTTGCATCTAAAGGTCAGAACTGTGGGGTTAGGAGTCCAGCCAATGCCCTCAGTTACGAAGGAAATCTGCGAGGTAGGGCCGAGTTTGCACCAGCCGGTTAGAATGAACAGAGCTGTCGCAGGTCTGCAGTCTCCTTTCCTCTATTGAATGATAAGGCCAAATACAGTTTGTAATCAATAATGCAGATTTGCTCTCCGCAACAAAAGGTAATAGACCTACTTCAGCTTGTGGACCCATCTCTCATGACAACCATCACAGTCAACTCAAGACAACCGGGAAGGAGGCTGTTAGGGGCATTAAAATGTCACATGGAATTGCCTACTGGCTGTGACTGAACCTCTATCAGGGAGTGGCTGGCTGCAAAGGACACAGGACACCCCCTCCCGACACATACACACTCCTTGCTATTCAGTGGCTGGCTATAACTAAGGCAGGAGTTTGCATGATCCTTCCTACTCTCTTTCAGATTCTCTAAGGAAGTTCTGGTCAGGAATGAGGTCTCATAAACATGTCTGTCTCCTTGGGCTCCTAATCCCAAGAGAGGGCTGTCAACATAGGTGTTCACAGGAGGTGAAGGCGCAGAGGATAGGTTGGTTACAGGGTGTCACGGGGTCCAGGGGTAGATTAGCAGGTCCCATGCACAGGGTTGTGGCTTCACATCACTGTGAACATTCTTAACTGGAATTGGTGGGTCAGTGCTTCCAGCAAGCTGTCTGCACATCTGACTGTAATATATTTCTCTCTGAGGCTGGAGAGGCAGCTCTGCAGTCAAGAGCACTTGTTGCTCCTGCAGAGGACCAAGGTTCAGTTCCCAACACTCACACGGGGCATCTCGCAACAACCCGGAACTCCAGTTGCAGGAAATCTGATGCCCTCTCCTGGCCTCTGTGGGCACGTGCATGCATGTGGTACACATACATACACTCAGGCACACACATAAAATAAAAATAAATAAATAAAAATGAAAGATATTTTTCTCTTTCTTCAAACAACTAGCTTCCGTATAACACTAAAATTATTACTACTTGTTATAATTTTATTTTCCAGATTTCTTTAAAAATAAAAACTAAACAAATACAGATAAAACTCCATGTTCCATCCCTGCCCGCTTGCTTCTCCGCTTCCAGAGACAGTGACTATTCTGCTGGTATTGGTCTTCTCCTCATGTAAGTCTGTATTTCACACCATTGTTAATTGTTTCTTTAATCTATTTTTACTGGAAACAATTAAACTGTCCATCAGTAGAGGGACAGGTACTGTTGGCTATCCAGGCAATGACCCAGTATCTTACCATGTAAACATTCTTTTAAAAGGAGAGAGGTCGCAGGGAAGGGAGAGACACAGTGGGAAAGAGAGATTAAAAATCTTTGGAAAATTTAAATTACTGAAAGCATTAGTCAGCTCCTATTTGCCCCTCACTGCTGGCTGGAAGTCGTATTTTCTTGGTTTCTAAATCTTACGCCACTTGCCCATGTGCGTTTTGGTTTTCAAAGTTTCTTTGTTGCTATATTCAGCTTCCTTCACCCTCTGGCTAGTCTTCTCGCCCTCATCTTGCAAGCATTTGCTCGATTACTAAAGAGACCTGTAGCAAAGATCTCTGCACAACCTACCATGTCCACTGGAAGTTAATTCATCCATACCATTACTGGGCTGAGGCGGGCATTATTTCTACTTTTTAGGCGAAGAAACAGAGTTGTATGGTCTAGGGATGTAAGATCTTGCCAAAGAGACGGAACGAGGCACAGCGAGGAATAAAATCTGGGTGTTCTTTCCTCCCTCTCTCCTGCCTCGGGCTGTGTGCTTCCGTGTGATTCGTGATTCTGTTTTGTTCCCCTGTCTTCAGCTCCCTCGACACCCTCCTCCCTGCCCATCCCTTCCATGTATAGCCTGTGGCTCTCTATTCTCCTCCTCTAGCCCAGCCCCTTGTGGCCCAGAAAAAGCCCTCTGTGCCCGGGTAAAGTAGAACAAGATGTCAGGCAGGCCTCTGGCGTTATCATCTTTCTTTTTATCCAGAGTCCCACCTATGTTCTGGGGACTTACCATCACCACCCACCATGACTTCCAGAACATAATTGCGCTGTCTCCATCAGTCTCTTTTTATGTAAGCTCCCTTCATCCCTGGGCCTGGGAGCAGCTCGGCTAGCTAATCCAGGATGGCAATTTTAGCCAGCTGCCTCTTGGCTATCAACATCATAAGGTTTTTCATCACCATGAAGGGAGGGCAGCCTTTCCCTGCTTCTTTTCATTCAAGAAGCAGTTGTCTACAGTGTGGTTCCGGCCAGAGGATAGGATTCTAGGGCTTGTATCCAGGACACACAAATGGCAGCTAGAAGAACTAAAGACTCCCCAAGCCGTGTCTGCATGCTGAGTGCGACATCTCTGCGTATTTGTTTGACCTGTTCTGGAGGGCAAGGCAGACTGTCAGCTGGTGTTCTTTGAAGCTGTAGTTGCTGCACAGGAACGTTGCTTACAGAGAAATTCCGTGACTCCTGGGATATGGAAGGGCAGGCTACAGGCAGGGATAAGGCAGCCCATGGTGTCACCCCTGGGATAGAGACAAACTCCAGTCAGGAAAGCATGGTGGATCTAGAAGGACCAGAGGAACCATCAACCAAAGGGAGGAAACAGGCTTGTATCAACTTCAGAGACAAGAAGGCGTCTGGGTATGGTCTTCACAGCCATAGACGATCACAGTAATCCCTTCCCGAAAAGCTCCTCCAGCCACAACAGAAACTCTCTTCCCATCTCTACACTCGTGGAGTCATCAAAGCGGATTCAGACTTTATGTAAGGCATACAAAAGCCGGTGTTGGCTCTCCAAGAACTCTCCGGGAAGCAGAAAGAGTTTGATCTCAATTAGGCTGAGAGCTTGTCTGTTATGGTGAGGACACATAGCAGTGCTCCCCCACCATCAACCCCCCTCCCCCCAACAGTGAGCCACTCACGTCTGGGGCAAACAAGAATCAAGCACCAAGACAAAACATAATGTTTCCATCTTGACGATGATGGCTGTAGATGATGCAATTGTGTTCCATATAGAAAAGCAGTGTTGAGTAAGTGGAATAAACGAGCACCATTCACTCATAAAGCAAGCCCTGAACACAGCCCTGAAGCTGTGTTCTTGTAAGCTAAGAGCTGCATCTCCAAAGAGATATCTAAACAAAAGCTGCTTCTTTGCCGGGAGGAGCTATTTCTGAGATTCCTTCTCTGGAAAGTTAAAAAACAAACAAACAAAAAATAACACACACACACACACACACACACACACACACACAGAGTATTAGGGTTTTGTTTTGTTTTGTTTTGCATTAGAAACTTCCAAATAATTAGATCAATTTCTTATGGTAATTTTATTTTGTAAAATACTTCAACTTACTGAGCAAAATTCATCTCGGATTCATTTAGTTTTGCAAGCCAATTCATAAAACCACTTCAAATGCAAACCAAAACACGGTCTGTGACAGAAACACGTGGCCAGCTCCCCGTTATTTGATTTTCAGAGAGTGAACCACGTTATAGTCACTGATGCAGTAAAAAGTGCCTGGCTCACCAAAAATAGCAAATCCTGAATAAGAAAACAAACCCACATTTGTGTCTTCTGAAGCGTGTTCTATTGTTACTACAATACTACAGTAGCGTTGTAAAGATGTGACTAAATTCCCCGCACAGAAAATGTTTCCAAGTTAATGCCTGCAAGGCAGCAGAAACCTGACTTGAAAGCACAGAACAGGGCTTGTTCTACTCAAGCCAGGGTTTGGGGGATACCCAGACACCAGACCGCAAGAGGTCTTGTCTTCCAGAGCCCCGTGAGCCTCTTTGTGTGAGGCAGCCCATGGCTGTCACAGTCAGGCTCCCCTTTGAAGTCCACTATTACAAAGTCTAACACTGGAACTCAGGCCATCGTTCTGGCGTGCGGGTTGACAAGGTTAGGATATGGGCTGAGGCATCCATGGGTACATGTGCCTGACCCCCACACGGAAACTGGAGTCGGGGCTCAAGCTAGCTTCTCACATTGTCTAAGAAAGCAAGAAAGAAGGTTGAACATTTCCACCATGGGTACCTATCACCATACACATGCGCGCGCACACACACACACACACACACAGTTACTCACACATGCACACAAGCACACACATACACAGAAGTTTACACACATTACACAGATACACATAAATGCCTATAAGTAACATGCTCATCCTTCCCTACAATCATAATACCCTACAACTCATGTACCAATTGGGGGCAGAGGAGTATAGACTATAAATCCTGCTGATGACATTTGGACAAGGTTGCAGCGTAGAAGCTTTACTGGCAGGCAATTTCAACCTACGGCTACTGGGCCAAACTCACCCCAGGCTAATTATGAATGTGTCCCAATTTACTTAAAAGTTTGAGATTTGTTTTCCTCAATCACAAACACACCAAATGCCCAATATTGCAGGCTAGATCCCTCATCTTCTCCCTGTATCTGTCCCCTCCTCTCATGTACCGTGTAGCTGGGACACCAGGGCACACTGTCAAGTCCCCTTCTCTCTTCTGTCTCAGATGGACTCTCTGTGCCACTCCTGACACTCATAGACTGTAAGCCTCATGAGGCCAGGGACATTTGGGACCCCCCTCCAGTCTTCTTTCATCCTGTGTGCTGGCCCAGTGTAGACATGGGAAGCTAAGTAAACAACTGACTGAGTAAGTCCCTGTTCCCTTTGCGCTGCACCTGGGACCCTAACCAGCCTCCTTTCCATCTATACTCACACCTCTAAATTAACCACAGACCTGGATTGACTCTTCCAGGTGCCATGTTTACACAGCCCACTGCAGACATGCATGGAGCCTCTCTCAATCCCCAGAAATACTATCACAGTTGAGGTTGAAAACCTTTTGCCCTATGCTAGTTAGTGACTTGCTGGGATTGGAATATGGTTCAATGTTCTTCCTTTTCATCTAAAGTTCAGCCTCATTAGTCTCTCTCTCTCTCTCTCTCTCTCTCTCTCTCTCTCTCTCTCTCTCTCTCTCTCTCTCTCTCTCTCTCTCTGTGTGTGTGTGTGTGTGTGTTATTTCTTCCTTTCTACCATTTGGTTCTGGGAACTGAACTCTTAACAAGGCCCATCTTTCCAAAGAAGGCATTGAGAGGCACAGGGAAAACCCAAGGTGTTGTGTTCCATGCTGTGTGCCCACAGCCACAGGCAGGAAAGAGGCCTTTGGAGGGACTAAGGTCATAAGTCTGTGACCTGTAACCAGCCTTCATCTTCTGATGGCCTCAGAGAAGGTGGCCTGTATCTACAGAAAACTCGCCCCCCCCCCCCCGAATGTCACTGGCTTGCTACTAGAACAAAGCATCTTTGGGGGCTATTGTGCCCACAGGCAGGGTCATTGCGGATAGAATATTGCCATTAGGATGTCAGAGGTAATCATTGCAGGCAAATCCAAAGTGAAGGCTCCCTGAAGCAGCCAAGAGAAACAGTTTGCACAGCTCCAAAGTATCATACCAGAAATGTTTGCAAACTGCTGTCAAGGTTTTTCACGTTCACAAACTCTACAACATGGAGCCTGTCATAGTCCGTGAAGGCAACCATAACAAAATACCATATGCTGGTATTAAAAACAACAGAAATGTGTTTCTCATACCTATACACCAGGGGGTCCATGGTTAAGTCATGGCAGGCATGGTGTCTAGTGAAGCCTTCTTTCTGGTTCACACATGATACCTTCTTGCTGGATCCTTATGTGGTAGAGAGGAGGCTGACATTTTTCATCCTCTGTTAGGGGGTACTAATGCCAGTTGTGAGAGATGTACCCTCATGACCTGGTCACCCTCCAAATGCCCTACCTTTGAACTCTTTGGGGACTTAGTGTCCACATATAAATCCGGGGGAGTCAAGAATCCACTCTGGAGTAGAGCTAAACCCCTCATCAGGGCTGAACCAGGCTAGCCACGTGTCAGATAGGATGAAATGAGATGAGAAGAGTATGCCACTTCTGACAAACCTAAATTAAGTGTCACCATGAAAATAATAACCCATTTGAAAAGCATCAATGTCCCGAAAGACGAAAACAAACTGAGCATCTGCCACTGACAGCATTAAAGAGATGTGACATCAAAAGGCAGAGTGGGATCCTGGATTGGATTAAAAATAAAAGGTACCGGGGAAAATGGGTAGAGTTTGAATAATAACTTTCTGTCGTTAATAGCACTGTATTGATGTTAATTTCTTAGAGCTGATAACTGATCACCATGGTAATGTAAGACATTTACATCAGAAGACGCTGAATAAAGGCTCTATGGAAACACTACTGTGTAAGTCTGAAATCTATGTGGAATACACACTTGTGTAAACTGGAAATTGCTTGCAAGTAAAATGAGCAAAGAGAAAAGGCATCATTCTTTTTGTCATCACAACCCCAGTAAGAGATCCTGGTTGCCCAGGCAGGAGCCTTCTCACCTGGCTGCCTGAAGCTGACTGTCTAAGCTGCAAAAGCAATAATACAAAGCCATCCAGCATGGAGGACCAATGGAGTTCCCAAGGTACCACCCCTAGCTAAGGAGCTATTCGCAACTGATGGCTGCCGGTGGGAGGAGTTAACTTTTCCTTAGGTGTCTGCCTGCTGGTGGGTTCCTCATGACCCGATGCACGATCCCACAGGCATACATGTGTGGGCAGCACTAATTAGACTCAGGGGTCTCAAAAGTTAAAAAAGCCAAAGGAAGAGGCTATGAACATGTGATGGGTAATCCTGGGAGGAGCTGGAACTGATAAGGGTTGGACATGATAACAAGACACTGTATACATACATTACAATTTCAAAATTTTAGTTTAAAAAAATATTTGCAAGACCACAAAGTTGATCCTTTCTCCAAGTGCCACTTAGAGCACTAGAATGCCACACCAATTCTTTGGTAAATGCAGCTTTCCTTCCTTTTCCTATCTAAAACCAATGCCAAACTAAATCTCCCTCCCCACCTCCCACCCCCTTTTTCATACCCAACACTGGTTTCTGGTAACACAGGTAGCCCTGGAGGACTGCTGGGAACCTGACCTAAAAAGCATCCACCTCCTTGCTTTTTTTTTTTTTCCCTAACTCTGTGTGTATGTGTGTGGGAGGGATATTTTGAGACAAGGTCTCACTATGTAGTCTTGAAAGGCCTGGAACTCACTATGTAGATCAGGTTAGCCCCAAGCTCACTATCCACCTGTCTCTGCTGAATGGTGGGATTAAAGGTGTGAGCCACCATGCCCAGCCCCAACACCCAATCTTTATGGTTTTCCTATGGCACATCCTGGCCAGCCCTCACTTGTAGTTCCTTCCTGGCAAAACCAGGGTCTTTGAGAGCATAGATCCCAGCCACCAGTGAACTTTATTGTGGCTTATAGTATGGCTTATTATATACAATTGCAAAGGGCTTAGAACTCGTTGTCTTTCAGACAATAAAGACTATAGCCATTTGAGAGTGGAAAGGAAAGCAGTGGCCTCCCTTTACCCTGAAAGCTGGTGGCTTTTAAAATTCCTGGTAAGTTCACAGGTCTGGCCCACAAGCTTGTTAAGTATGATCTCCTGGCAACCACCTCCATCAATGTCACCTTGACATCTTATGCGGAGTGCACTCAAGCCAAGAAGACACACTTGGGAAAATAAAAACTAGATTCTTCTTCCTAGAAAACACAAACTCCTAGGCCAGAGATACTGCATGGTAAGAGACCTGCATGTCTACTGCAGCCTACTCCATCTCAAGCAGTTCAGCAGCTAACAGCTTCAGGGGATGACATACCTGGGCTGCAGCTCTCTACTTGCTCGGCTGCATACAACATAACATGCATTACCCTTTTCAACTCTCCAGACTGAGCTGCGATGCAGGCATCAGTATACCTATTTTCCAAATGAGGTACAACAAGTTCAAGATCACAGAAGATGAAGCCAAGGTTTTACTACAGACTCTCACTCCAAAATAGATGTTTGCAATTACTGCTAGGATCCTGAGATAAAATAATACCACAGGAATGTTGCAAAGAACAGATTTACTACATGGATAGCAACTGCCAGCAGAAGTCACATATAAATATATAACTTATTCACTTGGCCCGTGGACCAAAGAACATTTTGGTGTTTTATCCCCATCCTCAGATTTGGGATTCCAAAGCAAGACTTTTCTACACAAGAGGGGGGGCAGTTTAATTGGACTTCATGCCAACGAAGTAATGGTAATCAGGGTGAGTGGAGTCATGTGGGTTTCAGAAGGCCACAGAATGTAATAAAATTAGCTTGTAATATGGAAGAGATGCTACATCTTTTATAAAAATCGCCTAAGTCACAAAAGCATGGAAATGAAGAACAATAATAGTGCACTGAGCACTTAGACAGACACGAACCTTTCAGCTATAGTTTTCAGGGATTTAGATGTGTTCACTCACCAATCCTCTAACATCCCTAAGGAAGGCACTACCTTAATTTACGTGTGAGGAATGTAAGGGATGGAGAAGTCAAGACCCTGTTCTCAAGTAATGAAGACAGGCAAGCAGTGTGGTGCTTTGAAGGACAAGTGCTCCCCCATCGGCTTAGCTCTATGATCACTTGGTTTTAGTTGGTGGCATTGTTTGGGGGAGGAGGTGCAACCTGGCTGGAAGAATTACATCACTAGAGGTGGACTTTGAGAATTTATAGCCTTGTCCTACTTCAAAGTTGCTCCCTCTTCACTTCCTGTTTGTAGTTGAAGAAGTGATTCCTCCGCTTCCTGTTCCCGCCATCATGCCAGCCATTGGCTGCCTGTCAGTCATTCCTCACTGCCATAATGGAGCTAAGAGATCCTGCTGGAAGTGCAAGCCAAGATAAACATTTTTTTTTCCTTATAAGTTGTCTTGGCCATGGCATATTATTGCAGCAACAGAAAAATAACTAATAGAAGCAGAGGCATTCTAGAGACTGGGCACCAGGAAATGAAGTACTGGGCTTTTGTTTGTTTGGTTTTTTTTTGGGGGGGTCTTGTTTGTTTGTTTGTCCATTTTTGTCTGACAAGAGATGGAGACTAGATAGACATAGGGACCAGTGAATCATAACCTCTCACTGGAAAGAAATACAATGTGGTCAGAAATCCTAGAGGGAACTTGTTGTTCCGAGCCCAAAACCAGAGTTCAAGACGAATGCAGTTACTCACCCAAAGAATCAGAAAACCTGTAGTGTATACAAGTAATAAAAGTGAATAGACACTTGACAGAGCAGATGCTGTGCTTCAGTAATTTGCATGTATTTTCTCCACCAGTCTTCAGGAGAACCCTATTTTATGCATAGGGAAAGTGAGGTTGATGGAGATACAACTTGCCCACTGGATGACACGCCTTCTTCTCCAACTATGAGTGACAGGGAGGAGTTGAGACTGGTTGTCCTAAGAAACTAAACTCCCAACCATAGGCTCCATGGTCTTCTCTCTGGTTGAAGGGACACCAACTTCTAACATAACCAGCTTCATGCCATCTGTGCCATGTTTGCCCCATCGAGAGCAAGAATTGCCCCATTTAGGGCAAGAAGGTCTTTCTTACAATTAACTGAGAAAGTATAAGGGACTCTCACGTATCAACTTTTTTTTTCCCCAGAGCTGAGGACTGAACCCAGGGCCTTGCGCTTGCTAGGCAAGTGCTCTACCACTGAGTTAAACCCCCAACCCCTAACTTTTTAAAGACAACGTGAACATAATAATGTGTGTCTGTGGGATGAATGGTGTTATCGTCAATGACAGATCGTCAATGATGGGCAGAAGTTGCAGAATACTGGGGTGTCCATCGGGACTTAAGTTCCCAATGAAAAATAAAATCAAATCAACCTAACTGAAATGATGAGACGGGAGGATCTTTCTATTTTCTGACACAAGCAAATCATGTTATGATATCAGAGAAGAGAGAAATCATTAAGACTAGAATTACTGTGCTGATAACTCCTGAGTTAGAAAATCAATACCCAGTCAATGAGATCTGCGATCTGCACTGCTACCTCAAAGAGAAATGTTTGAATAAATTACAAGGTTAAATCATTCTGCATGTGCCTCACTGATTCCCTAGCAGTTATCTATCTTAATTATCTAATTTAATCTAAGGATCTGACTTAATTCGTGATATACCAACTACTAAGTATTTTGATTCACTTTCTGTTACCAGTCAGGACAGGCTAAGTGGTGCTGCTCTAATAGATGAGCCACAAGTACCATGGCTAACGACAAGAGGGATTAGTAACAATTTACAAATCACTGAGGGTTGGTTGGCTATAGCTCTCCTCCCATTCTGTCCCCATCATGGAGCTCAGACCAATATTTGGAGCAAGGTGAACCATGAACTCACTAATCAAGCTGTTCCAAAGGAGTAACAAAAGTTACTAGCTCATCTCTCATTGAACAGTGTTAGTCTTATGATTCACCTGACTTGGTTGACCACCATTATGTATTAACAATAACAGTCTATCAAAGTTTGAAGACCACAGAACACGGGAAAATCAGTCAGAAAATTAAACAGTAGTGGGAGTCACTTAGGTCCTGTACAGGTGACCCAATGTTTGGAAGCCCTTCAAAGACACATCTACGCTACTAAGTACCTGTTTTCAACAAACAGTGATCATTGTGTGGCCTTCTCAGGCTCAAAGATGAACAAGAAGAATACAATCATTAGGCATTTCTAAGCATCTATTGCCCTTACCCTCACGTTCATACAATGTGCTAGCTCTGCTGGGCATTCTTGAAATAGTGGACTTAAAAGGTCCTTCAAACTATAATTAAAACACTACGGAACTGGCATAGGAATGGACAGGAAGATCAATAGAACAGGACAGATAGCCCTAGAACATATAAAAACTTAATTTATGATAAGAAAGGCATCTTGGATCAATGGGGAATGGAAGAATTATTCCTCAGATGGCATTAGGACAGTTGGCTAGCAAATTAGAAGAGAAAATCAATCTCCAGCCTTAATTCATACTCTATACAGACATAACTTCAACTCCAGATGGATTAAAGAATTTGAGAAATAAACATTTGTAAAGTCATAAAACAAGGACATTCTCTCCAGTCACCCTCAGCCACTCCAGCATTATTACATCTAAGTTTTCACTTAGACAAAATCATACACAAAATAAACAGATTGCAGAGCTGTTTTTCAAAACATTTCTTATGTGAGAAGAATGCCAAAGATAAAAATACCACTTAAGGACAAATATTTACAAACCAATAGAAGATTAATATCATTTGATACACAAGGAGCTCATGCAAAACACAAAAGAAATACATTAAGTTCCACAGAGGGAGAATGGGACTTCAAGAGACAAATTACCGGCAACAACAGAATTTAAACACACACATAAGACAAATATTTAGAACACATGAGTAATTAATGAAGTACAGTTCTTACTGAGTCCCTGGAGGCCACTGTTTCCTGTAATTGAAACAAGGTACTGGCCAGTTGGCTCCACAGGTAAAGGCACTTTTCCACCAAGCTGAGTTCCATTCTCAGCACCTACATGGTGGAAGGAGAGAGTGAACTATACAAAGTTGTCCTCCAACTTCTACATGCATGCTTATGCACATCCTCATACACACACACACACACAAAAAAAAAACAAAACAAAACATACATTTAAATGAAACTAGTTGGGTTTTGGTTTGTTTTGCTTTTAAATCATAACATCTCACTATGTTGCCCTGCCTGGCATGAAACTTGTTATGTTGACCAGGCTATTCTTGAATGCACTGAAATCCTCCTTGTGCCTATGACTGCCTCCTGAAGCTGGGATTAAAGTATGTGCCACCATGCCGGGCTGAAACAAATTTTTAATAATGATAAGTTCTCTAGGAACATTTTGTATACTTCATTTTAATTTGATACAATTATTTTTGTGTTTGTGTTGGGGGAGATGGAACTCAGGATTTTGTACAGATGAGGCAAGCCTTCTCCCTGGGCTATATCCCAGCATTTGGTTTTCTCTCACAAGGTCTCAGTGTAGCTTAGGTTGACCTCAAACTTGTTTTCTCCCTCTCTTGGGTTCCAAGTGCTGAGAGTACAGGAAGCACTATCATGCATAGTTTGGTATTGCTCTTAAAAAGTAGATAGACAATGTAAGACCTTAAATATATACCAATATGCCCAAATATAATTCTAACATTCTGTATCGAATAATTAATCTTATGTAGAAAAAAACCAAAGTTTTTGTATAAATATGTTCATCTTAATATACTCAGAATAAACAAAAATTCAAACAGCAAGAATGTGAAAGTGGATTATGGTCACATATATGTGCATAATGACCTGCCACTTAAACAATGCTTATCAAGAGGTCGTAATAAGAAGGTGGAAATGATTGTTTTCTGATGTATTTGAGCAAAGCAGTCTCTATAATGAATGTAAACACAACACATGAGTATACATATAACATATGACTGTACAAATGCCACATGAGTATACATATAACACATGACTGTACATATGCCACTTGAGTGTATATATAGCACATGACTACAAGCAATACGAGGTTGTACATGCAACACGAGTGAACATACAACACACAGCTATACACACACATACAGTGGTATATAACACATGAGTGTACATACAATACATAAGTGCATATACAACACAGGACTGTACATATAATACAGAAGTATACACACAATGCATGATTATATAAACCAGAATAATTTTTCTGAGAAAATAATATTTTTCTGAGAAAATTATCAACAAAAGTTTTATTGAGAGTTTTTCCAAAGTGGTTACATTTTCTTTCTACTTTTTCAAATATTTTAATTTTCATTTTAAAAGCATGTGCAGTTTCTTGAAGATAGATAAGCATCTTAACAGCTGATAATAATGGAGAATTGGAGACTGAAGAGATGGCTCAGAGGTTAAGCACACTGGATACTCTTCCAAAGGTCCTGAGTTCAATTCCCAGCAACCACATGGTGGCTCACAACCATCTGTAATGAGATCTGGTGCCCTCTTCTGGCCTGCAGGGACATATGCAGGCAGAACACTGTATACATAATAAATAAATAAATCTTAAAAAAAATAATGGAGTGTTGCAGGTGTCCACCTCAATGGGAACTTCACATGATAATGCTGCTGGTGTTTATCAATAAAGGCAGAGGGTAGGGTCTAACACATGCCAGAATATTCTGAAGGAGCCCGTGTATTTACAGTGTTAACATTCCTGTGTCATGGATGACCCAACGACACAGCAATTGAGTGAATTCAGCAATTTCTGAAATCCCTCAGCTAGTGAATCAAGAGAGATTGATTCTAAAGCCGTACTTCTAAGCACACTATATAGATATCATTGCAGTTATTCCATACAGCAGCCCTATAAAGTTACCACTGTTACCATCTTACACATGAAAGAAGAGAGACTTTGATATTTTTAGTGACCGTGGCAATGACAGCAGCAGGAATGGAGCTCCAGTGAGCTCAGGCATCTGACTTTGAAGCCCACCCCCCCAATCCCCCAACCCCCACCCCCACCCCCAACCCCACCCCCTTACCCCCAACCCCAATCTCTGGAGAAAATTGCCACGGTGCACATTTCATTGCCCCGATGCCCCTTTTCTTACTTAAGAAAGTGTACGATCGGTGGCAATTTTCTCTTCATCCTGTTTCTCTGCCTTTTGTGTGTTCCTTCCTTGGCCCTAGAAATTCTAAGATGGCCGACTTTGCTCCAAGCTTGTGGTTTGATAAAGATCTTGGAGGCTGTAAGAGACTTCCAATGTTTTATAAACTTTTTTTCCATTTCCGTTTTTGCTGCCCTTACTGGCCAATCAGAAAGCAATCCCCAAACTCGAGAAGAGTGTCTCCATCAATGGATGAATGAATAAAGATAAGATGGCGCATGCACACTGGACTCAGCCTTTAAAAGCAAAGGAAAGCTTGCCGTGGGTAACAGCACAGATGAACCGGGAAGACATGGTGCTGGGTGAAATAAGCCAGGCAGACAGAGAAATACCATGAGCTCTCACTCCTGCGGAATCTAAACATGATGACCTTGCAGAAGCAGAGGGCTGAGTGCTGGAGACCCCGGGTGGAGATTGGAAGGAAAAGGAAGATGTTAGACAAAATCTACAGCATTTCAGTTATGGGGGGAATAAGTTCAAGAGCTCTACAATGCAGTCATGAGAGTTCAGAGTATTGTATACTTGGAGATAGGTATTGTGACACATCAGAAGGAGAGGGGAAAGAGGAGGGACGGAGGGGGGGGAAGGGAGGGGGAGGGAGGATGGTGGCAGCTGTTCTTCAGTATGTAGCTGCCCAAGAAGGATGTTATCAAGTTTCTACAGGATCATGGTTCAGATTCATTTCTTGCAGAGCATAAATCACTGGGGAACATTAAAAATGTAGCTAATGTTAATAAGGACCATTTGGTTTTCGCCTATAACCATCTTCTTGAAAGTAAGCATTCCAAGGGTACTGAAACTGTAAGCGAAGCGTCTGAGCAAGTGAAAGATGTGAAGCTTGATGACGATAAACCCAAAGAAACCAAGTCTGAAGAGACTCTTGATGAGGTCCACTGAAATAAACAAAATCGGGTCTAAAAAAAGGAGATAATCCAACTTTCCCAAAAAGGGAGATGTTGTTCACTGCTGGTATACAGGGACACTCCAGGATGGGACTGTTTTTGATACTAATGTTCACACAAGTTCAAAGAAGAAGAAAAATGCTAAGCCTTTAAGTTTAAAGGTCAGAGTAGGCAAGGTTATCAGAAGCTGGGATGCTCCTGACTGAAGTAATGGAAGGGAGGACAGACTGGAGATTGAACCAGAGTGCGCCCGATCCAAAGAAAGAACAGCCTGAGGCTAAAATTTCACCAAATGCCAAACTCAGTCTTGAAGTGGAATTAGGAGATATTGACTGAAACCAATGCTTCAGATCCGAAGACATCAGCAACAATAAAGACTTGGCCTTGAAGCTTAATGTGACTAATTAGAGCTCATTACTATTGTAAGGGAAAAGTCAACTGGAAAATTCGAGGAGTTAACGCTTGTTACTTGATCCCAGTTTTTGAGAAATGTAATCCCCTGGAAGTCCCTTTAAGTCTCTGATTTTTCACTATAGCTCTGTAAAGTATTAAAGAGAACTGTTTTTTCCTTTACCTTATATTATAAACTAAAAGGCTCAATAAAGATGTCATGGATTGTCTTGGAAAACAATGAACAACACCAATAAAAAAAAATAAAAAAAAAAACCAGAGAGCTGTAGCATATAAAATAAGATCAGCCTACTTTTTCTATCTTGGGTTAGGGAGACCTCACAGAAAGAAACATTTAAGACCCCTCTAAAGTCTACTTCTTTTCCTCCAGTCCCTCCTCCTCCTCCTCCTCCTCCTCCTCATCATCATCATCATCATCATCTTCTTCTTCTGTATGGCTACTTTTGTTTTATTATTTCAATAGTGTTGAGTGTTGAATCCAGCACCTCACATACTAGGCAAGGCATATATTTCTGAACTACACATTTCCAGTCCCTAGCTACCCATTTACCAAAAATTCAGTTTATGTTCTGAGTCCTTAAAACTTTTTTAATTTTAAACTTTGGAGCAACTCCCAAATGCAAACATTGAATGCCTTGGTTTCTGTATGAGGAAACCCAAGGGAATATAAGAAACAGGTTTGGGTCTCAGGTTAGAAGAAGCCAGAGGCATCTAGTTTCAAAACCAGTACTCTGGACCAAAATGCCAAGCTTTGCACTCCTTCTACAGGCCAGACCTCAGCATGAAGAGAGTCTCATGAGCAGACAGTATCCAGCAAGAACTTCATCATACATCTTCCAGGACACGGGCCTATTGATGGGCAGGACTTCCCGGGTCTTCAAAGGATAGGAAAACAGGGAGAAGCTAGGTTGGCTGCTTGCAAGATGCTAATAAGAGCTTTGTGGTTGTACATTTTTATATGGTAATGGCTAAATCTTCCAGTTAGCAGCTGTGAGAAGAAGAGGTTTTTGCAAGGGGCTGCTTGAATACAGAGGGGAAAAAAAAATCTGTCTGTTTTTTCCTAAGGGATGGCTTTCCAAAGACATTTTTTTTCTGGGAAACTATTTTTTCCCACACAGAACTACAGGGATTGAATAACCAGTCCTCCCAAAAAGCTAAAAGCAACTTAGACTCAGAAACCACAGCAATCCAGAGAAGTACCAAGATAGCAGTCATGGTCTAGGAAGGTCACACACCACTCTAAATACTACAGGGCAACAAGATCAGAAGTCAGTGTAACTCTGTTGACTGAATATTAGAAAACCACAGGCAGGTGTGTGGCACATGCCTGTAAAGCCATCAGTCAAGAGTCTGAGACAAGAGAATCCTGAGTTCAAGGTCAGCCTGAGCTACATAGTGGGATCCTGTCTAAAACCAACACTGAATCCCTCCACTCCTAGGTTGTATGATCCCTTAAATGTCTAAGCTGCTTAAAATGTTTTTTTTTCCTCAACTGGACAAAAACACAAAGTTCACTGCTAAGAGAATTACCTACAAAAATCAACAGAACAAACTATAAGCAACCCCCCCTTTTTTTTCAGTGCTGCATTAAAAATACAACTTAAAGCAGATCCCTGGCTACATCAGGCAGTAGGTCCAATGGACAAGCAAGCAGAAAAAGCTGTTTAGTTATTTGTTCCTCTCTAGCACACAACCCCAGAATTTAATGGCTGAAAACAACCTTAAGGCTTGCTTGTCCACTATGATTCATTAACAGAGACCAGCCTATAGTTAAGCATCATGGCTCCACACTACCCATCATCTCAAGACTGCCCAGTTGGGGCTTGAGGATCCAACTGTAAGGTGGACTCACTCACATGGGTGGTCTGCTCTTGGCTGGGACTCCAGCAGGACTCATTCCTGTTATCAGTGGGCTTTTGGATTCTCCTGCATATGGCCTTCCCACACAGCAGCCAACTCTAGGGAGGAGTTTAGGAAGGAGGCAATACCAGAGGAATGGTCTCTTCACTGGGGATCACCGGTATAGCAGACTGCCACACAGGTCATTTTTTCTCCTTGGTATGAGAAATAGCTTGCTCAGCAGCACAACTACAATGCATGCATAAACAGAATAAATAAAACTCGAGCTACAGGGAAGCAAGAAGAATATGAATTATACCAGAGCAATAATAGCAGCAACTGCAATTTAGGAAAATGGCTTTGAATATGAGATACTTAGGACTTTACCTTTCATGTGAACCAGAAGGCCAGGCTAATACACCACCAACCAGTGCACCAGCCTGAGCTGAGCAGGCGTATGGTCAAGACTGTGAGCCTTGCTGGGTCCACTTGTCTGTGATGTGACCAGGTGAGCAAATGTTGAGTGTAGATGTATGGGTTGATCAATATCCCGGTGCTATTTAAGATAACATTTGCTGAAGGACACTGAGGTGTTTCAAAAAGGATTTCTGTTCTCCTGCCTACTATCCCGTCCACATGCCATGGTGGCAGAATCTCATCTGTCTAGGATCTGAATGCATTTTGAATGTGTTTCTTTTATATTTCCCCCTTTTCATAATCTCTATTTTCTCCAAGTTGAATCTTTCTTTTATCAACTATTTTTAATTGAAATAGAATTGTATCGCTTTCCCCCAATGCTTCTGTCTCCTTCGGCCCCTCCCATGTATCCTCCCTAGAGACTTCACCCATACTCTCAAGTGTATAGCCTTTTTTTCTTTGATTATTATTGTTACATGCGTGGTGTGTGTGTGTGTGTGTGTGTGTGTGTGTGTGTGTGTGTGTGTGTGTGTGTGTGGTGTAGTACATGCTCAAATGTATTTAAATACAAGCTGCTGAGTCTGTTTCCGGTGTTGATGTGTATATAGCTTCAAGGCTGACCAATAAGGAGCTCATCCCTGGGAAGGACTAATTTTCCTTATTCCGGCAGTCTCTGGTTGCCTGCCGTTCTTTGTCTAGTGCTGGGACATTATGTGTGGGTACTGGAGACATTCTTTAGATGCCTGCGCAGTCTTGATTTTTATCTTCCTAGTTAAATGCTCAGAAATCTAACACTCATTGCAAGCTGGGTCAGAGTGGACTGTCGCCTGTGAGCTTGTCTGTAGTGGTTGTGAGTTTTCACTATCTGCAACACTGGCTTTTTCATCTCAGGCTGGCCAAGTCCAAAGGAAAGGCCTCATCTCCCACCTGAAGGAGAGAACCGTCTGCTAGAATTCTGGGTGCTAACTAGAGAAGGTTCAAGGCCTCAGCAGTGAATAGTTTCTACCTTTCACCGAGACACCCGTATCCTCAGTAGGCTGCCATTCATCGCTGGGACTTCTGTATTCCTAGTCTTTTTAGAAGTGAGGCAATTGCCTGGCTACGGAGAAATGAGAAAGAGATGTGGCATCCTGACTGCTTCTCAGTCACACTTTCAGCCAGGCTTTCCTTATCTCCCCTTCACCTCCTCCCTCCAGCATCAGTAGATGATGCTAGCATCTGAGAATTTAAGGGTTGAGGGTCCATGTCTGTTCACCTCTCGGCTCTCCTTACTGCCAGCTTAGGGTTTGTTCTCCAAAATTTTGTGCTCGCATCCTCTGTTTGCGTTTGGTACCCTACCTGCTTGTTTTGAAAAGAAAAAAAAAGATCAATTTTAGTGGAGTTTCAAGAACACACAAAAGTAACTGCACATTTAACCTCTACTGCCTCCAATATTTGAGCTAATATTCTTCATGCAGTAAGCAAACCCTAAAGAAAAGGTAAAGAAAAGTTAATAATCCTCATCCTTCACCTTCATCCTCGTTGCCTAGCAATTCGGCTCTATTGCCCCATTTGCACCGCTCTCCCAGTTATGGTGGAATCTGCAATGACTCCCACTGCCTCGTATTTTGAACACATCCTCTGGCATGTGGCAGTACTTTGTGACTCTGAACATTCGGGAGGTAGGGTCTAACTGGTGGACAGGTTTACTAAGGATGGGCCTTTAAAGTTCATGCCCAGGCACTGTGGCTTGCCAAGTCTCTCTCTCGTTGCCATGATGTGAACAACTGGGATCACACTCCTGCCACCATGAACCAAGTTGCTCTGTAATGCTTTCTCCACCATGATAGGCTGAAACTCCTTGAATCTGTGAGCCAAAATATGTTTCCCCTCTTCCCTTGTTTCTGCCCATTATCATGGTCTCTGTGGTGATAGTAACGGGTGCTCTTCCCTTTCTGGCACCGCAGAGAGCCCTTTGTTAAAAGGAGTTGTCCTTGAGAGGTGGACCTTATCCATTCCATCCCCACATGTCTCTCTCAAATTTCCCTCCCTGCTGTAAAGCGCCATCTATGAGTGGCATTCTGATGAATACAACTACCCTTAGCCCATATTTCTAGTGAGATTACTTTCTGGTGATATTTCAGCTCTCTCTAAGCAACTGCTCAGCTATCTCTCTCAATAGTTCATCACTGATTGAAGACTAGGGAAAGGGCTATGGTGGACTGGGGAAGAGAAGGCAGGTTGGGCAAATGTTTTTTTCTCTTTTAAGGGGTACTGGGCAAATCGCAGGGAGAAGATGTGCATTCTCTGGCCATCTGGTCCTACTAAGTGCTTTCTAATCGCTGTGGAATGGTAACGACAACCCTCCTGATCTTTCCCACTGTGGCTGTGCAGATGTGTTGGGTAACACTTGCCACACTACGCATGGCCTGAGCTAACTGTTATTCGCAGGCCTGAAGACATCCCAGAGCAGTGAGGCTCGAGGTTACTCACAAAATCCCCACTCGGAGATTCCGTCTGTTCAAAGCTGAAGGGAACAAAGCCACCTCTCTCGCCAGGCATATGGGAAGCTTTAGAAAAATACATATTGTCCATTTTACAGGTACTTGAACGGGGGGAGAAAAGGCCCGCTTTCTAGGCACTCTTTCTGAATCTTAGAAACCTAAAACACAGACCTCTCAGAGAAACCGTCTCGGATTTCAAGAGCCCGAGTAAAGTGGTGCTTTTGAACTGTTGAAGAAAAATTAACCCCAGGAATGGAAATAAAGTTAATTTCTACTTTAGCGAGGATCAGGAGGCTCATTTACCGAAGCCTTGCTTCATGTAAGTACTGGATCCTTCGTGGAATTCCTATAACAACCTTAGAAGAGGCTCTGTGCTCTTTTCCCATCATGCACTATGGGCTCAGAGGCTTTAGAGTAAGACAGTGGCTGAGCTGAGATTCGAACGTAAGCTTGCCCAACGGCCACGTCTGGGCTGGGCCCAGCGCTACTTCCTATAGAAACTGACGTTGGGTCGTCAGTCACAGTCTACTCTACTCTGTCACAAGATTAGGCTGGACTTCCGTTGATGACAAAGAGATAAGGAGGTTGATGTCACATATGTATCAGGCCTGGACAGGAAGCTTGCCTAGCGTAAGTGGCTTGGTTAACCTAGACCCAGCTGGTCGGGAGCGCTCTCCAATCCCACATACTTTAACTGATGTAAATTCTGAACCACCTCTCTTTCATTTCCCATTCATGTGTTGCCCTTTCTCTCACCCGGCCCTGTTTTCAGAGCCCCATCTCCCAGGCCTTCGTGTTCCCTAGAGTTCTCTGTTGGCCCTTAGCATTGAAAGATGCCCCGCTGCGACTTAAAGATCTGGCTATGAATTATTTAAACCTACTGCTATTTCTGCCATTAAAGAAAAACAAGTCCCTGACCCTTTTTGTCCTGCCAACTACTGTCCAATCCACCTCTACTTTCTAGAAACGGTCCCCCAAATCACCATCTATACACCACGTTGCCAGCACCCCTCATCACTCCACCCCTCGTTCCACACCCCCTCAAGCACTCATCATTGAAACATCACCCTTGTGTGCCACTGAGGTGCCGAGCAAAAGCCCCAATGGCTCCTGCTTTGCCACTCCAGTGGGTGGTCCTTGTCTTCAGCTTACTTGACCTAGTAACAGCTTTTGCAAAGTCGACCCCTCCTTGTCCCTCTGATCTACATCCTCCACTTGGTTTCAAGCTCCTGGCTGGCTTCCCCATCAATTTACCTCACTCCCTCTGAGAAGCTGTGGTTAGTTCCATCTAACTTTTATCTTGTATTCTCTCCCTTGCTCATCTTGTTCATACTTAAAAGACTTGGTCTAGTTTCATTTCCTGTTGCTGTGATAAAATAACCTAACAAGAAAACAATCAAGTGTAGAAAGCGTTTATATTTTAGCTCACATTTCCAGCTTTATAGCCCATCACATGAGGAAGCCTCGGTGGCAGGAACCTAAAGCAGCAACTCACATCCACAGCCAAAAGCAGAAAAAGAATGAATGCAGGTATGCCCTGGTTCTCCTTTTTAGTACAATCTGGGAGGCACACCCAGGGAATGGTGCCACCCACAGTGGGCTGGGTCTTATCACACCAACTAATACAATCAAGACAATGACCCACAGACATGCCACAGGACAACCTAATCTAGGTAGTCTCTCAGTGATATTCTTTTCCCCAGTGATTCTAGATTTTGTCAGGTTGATTAAGAACTATCACAAAGCTCTCCAGACCATTGCTTCGCCCACACTTTCTTCCCTGAACTACAGGCTCACAATTTCAACTCCCACCCTTACAGGAGCATCTCCAACGCCATGCCTCTAAGATGGGACTCCTGATCTGTTCTGATCATCAGACCTGCTTTACCCATAGCCTCCTTCATTTGAATCAACATGATGTCTCCACGGATGTGCTCAGGCTAAAATCTTGGTGTTTGCCTTGATTCTTTCTTCTCTTGCTCACACACTGACTCCTAATGTCTCAGTAAATCCTGCTGGTTTTACTTTGAAAATATAGCCCCAGCCCAGGCATGTCTCACCACCTCTACGCCTTGCCTTGCCTCTTGCTCTCTCTGATGTTACTGAAATTACCTCCTGACGAGTTTCCCTCTTTCTGCTTTCAACCTCCTAAATCCTAGTCTCAGCAGAAAATAGCCAGAATTGTGTGGCGAAAAAGGAAGCCTATGGGTATGGGGTATATGGCTCAGCGGTAGAGCACTTTCTTAAGTTTTGTGTTCAGTTTCCAGCACTACAAGGGGGAAAAAAAAAGTCTCACAAGTCATCCCTCTGCTCAAAACCCTGTTCCGTGTTCCCACATGACCTTGATTCCAACTGTGGTTCTTATCTCTCTCATCTCTTCCGACTCAGCCTAGCTCAGCCCAATCAGATGACTCTTTGGTGCTCCCTGATGCTCAGATAGCCTGCCCGTTACATCCATCCTGGAGCTTGTTGGCTGCCCATTCTTTTCCTTGATCATCTCCTCACCTCCTTTACCCCACTGACATCAGCCTGACCATTGTTGTGAATATCTGTCCCTGCCCTGTATCCTCAGCTGCCTTCTGGCAGCCAAGTCGGTGTTTCTTGTGTTCTATAGTAAACACACACACACACACACACACACACACACACACACACACACACACACACACACACATACACATTTACTTTTAGCTGGTTTAAAGTGTTCCTTTCCTCTAGAATATAACTATTTGTTTTTGTGCAGAGGTACCAAACACCAACAATAGGGCCCAGCACATCACAAATGCTTAATAAATGCATGCTAGGTTGATCCTGAAGAACCCTCTTTTGGGATATTGTCTGGATCGCCAAACCTTGCCTACCTGGCCTGCCACGGTGTCTTAGAGGTTTTATTGCTGTGATGAAACACCATGACCAAAAAGCAAGATGGGGATAAAAGGGTTTATTTGGCTGACACTTCTAAGATCATAGTCCATTGTTGGAGGAAGCCAGGACAGGAAATCAAACAGGACTGGAATCTGGAGGCAGGAGCTGATACAGAGGCCACGGAGGAGTGCTGCTTACTGGCTTACTTTCTATGACTTGCTCAGCCTGCTTTCTTATAGAACCCAGGACCACCAGCCCAGGGATGGCACCATCCACTATGGGCTGGGCCCTCCCCTATTGATCACTAACTGAGAAAATGCCTTTCAGATGAATGTCATGGAGGGATTTTCTCAACCAAGGATCCTTCCTCTCTGATGACTCTAGCTTGTGTCAAGTTGACACACAAAACCAGCCAGTACACACAATATCCTAGATTCTGAATTCAAACTGGTTTTCGTTTCCCAAAGCCATATAGGACATACAGATAGCTGAAGTTGCTTTGCAAGGAGACAATAACAACTATGCATAGGGATACTGTAGCAGAAGTATGGGTTGTGCATGGGAGGGGGCACCCGAGGAGGCCATCTTGTCTGAATCCATCTTTTCTGTGTTGCAGACTCCATTCCATGTCCCAGAGCAGCACACAGATGACCAGGGCACACGGCCTCCTCATCTGCCCAGGACCTGCCTCTCTGCCACTCATGAGCCACAATTCCTAAAGACAATCTCCTTCCTTCGTGTGCCTATTTCCTGAGCTGCTAAATGTACACCTTCATTGAGCTTACATCTAGCACCATTTTAAAGATTTGCAATTTAGGATTAAATTAGATAATATAAGGATGAGGAAGAAGTTTTTTTTAAATGCTTGCTATATAACCTTCAGGGGCTAGAGAGATGGCTCAGCAGTTAAGAGCACATACTGCTCTTGGGGAGGACCTAAGTTCAATTCCCAACTCAATGTCATGTGGCTCTCAACCAGTTATAACTCCAGCTCCAAGGGAATCTAAAGCTTCTGGCCTGCATGGGCACCTGTACTCATGTGCACACGTTTACACACACACACACACACACACACACACACACACACACACACACACACTAAAAAGTAAAAATCTTTTTTAAAAAATTAAATAATTTTGGCTAATAAGTAATTTTCAATGGGCTGGAAATGCAGCTCAATCAATAGAGTGTCTGACATACCTGAAGCCCTGACTGAGTTCAGGTGCCACATCCCATATGTGTTGGCAGCACATACATATAATCCTAGCACTTGGGAGGTAGAGGCAGGAAGATCAGGAGTTCAAGGTCAACTTCAGCTACATAGAGAAATTCGGGCCAACCTGGTCTCCATGTGGTAATGTCTCAAAATCAATCAAACAAACAAACAAACAAACAAATAAATAAATTCTTCATGCAAGTTTGTTGACAAATATATAAGTATATAAGTAATAAAAACATATTTATGTTGTTCATTTCTGGTCATTTCATACAAGTTTTAGCTTTTATATTCACAGGTATTAAGGAGCTTCATAACAGAGTACCTAATACATGACAGAGGTTTCAATGTCATCTCAAACTCCACCACAGGAGCTTCCACAAGTGACTTAAAATCTAGAGGCGGTCCAGAGAGAGGAGAGTGTGATGGTGTGATCTTACTGTGACCGAACAAACAAGTTGGTTGGAAAGCTCAACGTAACAAGCAGTGACAGGGAAGGCCCCACAAGCTGTGAAGCTGTAAGTCTCTCCTAACGTCAGACAGAGCCCTGGAATGGAGTCCTTAGGAAATGCACTCTATAGCTTACTTTGACATTGTTCACATAGAGCTGGGTCATAGTTATGGCCGTTAAAGATGCAGACTCCTGCCCAGATGGAAATAGAAGCCAATACCCAAGAGAGTCTTTCTGCCAGCAAAGGTCCGTGGGCCAAGCATGTGAGAAAACCATTTCCCCTCCTTGTCTAAGCAGATAACAACTCTTAGTTCTGGGACTTCGTCCATCTGGCTCTTTTCAAGTTCTTGAAGACTGATTTTTCTCAAAACCACTCTTCCTATGTGGCCAATCCACACACACTGGATCCTGCCTGGAATGCCCTGGAGAGACATTGACACTGACATGCAGGGGTAGCAGATCCCAGCTGCAGTCTCTTCTCTTTGGTTACTTCTCTTTACCTGGGGCTGGGAGCACCCAGAAATAGTTCAGGATCTTTGGTGGGAGGTTCTCAGAGCCCAAAGTGATTGTCACTCACCCTTGTGCCTGGGAAAGACAGTGCTTATCACACTAACTAATGAATGGCTCTGGCTGGATCTTTGCCTGAAAAGTGTGAGTTTAGAGGCCAGATAATTACTACATAAGACAGATTAAGAGGGCAGAGCAAGTCTGGTTAGGAACACAGCATTCTTAAAAGGTTTCTTTCTCCTCCTAAAATGTACAAAGGCCATCCTAATGAAGTCTCCAAATAATGGGAAAGACACAGCCCTACCTGGCTATCTCTTGTCACCAAAGCTTCCAAAACTGGAAGAATGAAAGTGGGTTACATCCAATCAAGTTGTTAGCCAAAAGGCTCCTGTGGAAATCCCCAAACAATCTAGCCTATTGAGAAGACAATAGGTTGTTCTCCATGAACTCTCAGCAAGGTCCCATTGCTGAAAATAACACCCAAAGAACTTATAGAACATGGAGGGGTCAAGCTGGTGCCTACAGAGAACCTTCACCTCTACATCCTAGTGTCTTTGGTACACGAAGGTACTCTGCAGGCTACTAAAAGAGAAATGTAAACACAACCCAGCCACAAACTCTTTGATCTACAATATTGTCCTTCCTGCAAAATATGATAAGGCAATGATGGCACGAAGCTTGACGGAGTAACCAACCAATGTCTGATTTGACTTGAGGCTCACTCCACGAGATGGAACCCATATCCAATACTGCTTGGGTAACCAAGACCAGAGACTAGATAGCCCAGAATACTAAGGTAAAACCAAATAATACTGATCTAAAAACAGAAAAAAATGTAGTAATACAAATGACCCCTAATGATATTCTGTTATACTCATAGATGAATACCTTATTCAGCCATCATCAGAGATGCAGCAGCTGGGAGCAAGTACAGAGCATCCCAGCCAAACATTACACAGGAAGAGAAAGAACTTGGAACACAACTCGAAATGGGATATCTCAATCAAATCCCTCCCCTCAGAGTTCAGGGACCCCTGAGGAAGAGGAGGCAGAAAGAATGCAAGAACCAGAGGAGATGGAGGACACCAAAAGAAAAGGCCCTTTAAGTCAACTGAGCAAAGCTCACATGAACCCACAGAGACTGAGGAAGCACTCACAGGGCCTGCACAAGTCTGCACCAGGTCCTCTGTGTATATACCATAGCTTTCAGTTCAGCATTTTTATGAAACTCATGAGTGTGTGAATGAGTGGGTCTCTGACTCTTGTGCCTGCTCTTGGGCTCTTTTCCTTCTGCTGGTTTGCATTGTCCTAATGTGATGTGTTAGTTTTTGTTTTAATCTTATATTTTATTTTGTTGTTTTGTTGTTCTCTCTTGGAAGCCTGTTCTTTTCTAAGGAGAGACAGAAAGGGAGTGAATCTGGATGGGATGGGGAGGAAGAGAGGAACTGGGAGGGGTAGAGGGAAGGGAAAAACTATAATCAGGATATACAATATGAGAAAAGAATCTATTTTCAATAAAAGGAGGGAAATGTTTCTTTCTATTCTTGATATGACTTATTGTTCAAACAGATTTGACTTTATATAAATTACAAATCCACCCAGAAGAATGAAAATAAATAAAACATCGCATAGACAGTTCAATGCTAAACAAAGCTATGCAACTTGAAATTTATTGTCAAATGAGTAACTATTTTAAAAATTCTGGGAATTACTATGTTTCTAGACAAGTAAGAGCTTCAGTTACTAAAAGAATGATTCTTTGATGGTAAAATAAGGTATTTAGTCTTTATTAATTTAATTTATGCCATTGTCTTCATTTTTCTAAATTCTTTACTCAGTAATTTTAGATCTGTAGAGAAGTTGCAATGACTATAACAATAATGATTCCAGCATACCCTTTGCCCCAGTGTGCCTCTACTATTAAATCTTACTGTAGTGTAATAATAAGTTCTAAAAAACAATGGACATTGAATTTTGCCAGCTTTCTGCTCATTCCTTGGAGGGGGTATTGTTTGTTTCAGGTCTCAGTCTGGAGCTCAGGCTCCACTTAGGGCTTCCTCTTCAACCTCTTCCAGTCTGTACACACTCCCCAGCCTTTCCTTGTGTCTCATGACTTAGATACTTTTTGAAGAGCACTGGTCACTTGTTTTGTAGAAAGTTCTTCAGTCTGTTTTTTTGACGTGTTTTCACTATAGACTGAGATGAGATATTTTGGGAAGGAATTCCTGAGAAGCACTGTGCCTCTCTCAGGGCCTGGCATCAAGCAGTACATAATATCAATATCTTATTACTGGTCCTGTTAAATCTTGCCTATTTAGATATGATTTATCTGACAATTTTTCACTATAAAATTACAACCTTTCCTATGTTCATAATAAATATCCTCAGGTGGAGGCTTCTTTGATGCTGTGGGTCATGATCTTTCTCTCAAGCTTTTGCCCACTAATTTTAGCATCCACTGATGGACATTGCCTATATTGACTACTATTGCAGTATTTGCCTGGTGGTGATTTTTCTATTTCCCAAATTCCCTAACTAACTCAAATTCTTCTGTGGAGGATTCACCATTCTCTTTAAGTGGAGAGAGTTGAATGTAGACAAAGGACTTCAGGGTTAAACCAGCATATTGATTATGTTTGCATCACAGTGACCAAATACACGACACATACGATGTAAGGGAAGGGGGACTTGTTTTGGCTCATGATTTCCAAAGTTTTGATCCATGGTTCTGTATTTCTAGGCCCATAGTGAGGCAGAAGACCATGGTTGCAGGGACACATGGCAGAAGCTGTCTACCACATGGCATACATGAAACAGAAAAGAGAATAGAAAGGGGTTGTGGCAAGATATAGCTCATGTTTGCTAAAGACCCCATATGTAACTGTTCACCACATCTCAATAAGGCTGTGATATTATGAATTTATCAAGGGATGAATCCATTCATTACCTCTAAGCCCTCATGAGCTGTCTCTAGAAACACCATCACACACACACACACACACACACACACACACACACACACACACACACACACGAGAGAGAGAGAGAGAGAGAGAGAGAGAGAGAGAGAGAGAGAGAGACAGAGAGAGACAGAGAGAGAGAGAGACAGAGACAGAGACAGAGACAGAGACAGAGAGACAGAGAGAGAGAGACAGAGAGAGAGACAGAAACAGAGACAGAGACAGAGACAAACAGAGAGAGACAGAGAGGGAAACAGAGACAGAGAGGAGAGACAGTGACAGAGACAGAGAGAGACAGAGATATCTTGTACTAATCTTTGAGTGGTTTCTTAATTCAATCAAGATAACAAAATTAACCCCTACAATTGGCCTCTTGGAATCTGAATTATTTAGTAAGTAAATTCTATCTTCATCATCATCATCATCATTATCATCAGTATACCCATCAAAAATTGTCTTCTGTAGATCAGTTTTTTAGCTTAGTTTAGAAAGACTAAAGCAGTAACTCAAGAGATGTTCTTTCTTTCCGCCTAGCCCTCCCACCAAGACAAAGGATGGAGATAGCTTTTCCTTCTTATGTGACCCCATCAATAGTTTTCTCTCTTTTTTATTCATTTCTTCTGAAGCATTTCATGGCCAGGATAATTGGTAGCAACACACACACACACACACACACACACACACACACACACACACACACACACACACACACTCCCCTCTATATTTCAGGCTTTCATGACTATAATACACTTTATATAAAACTATGCCCTTTCAACCCACTACCAATTGATAAATGAGGCTTGCTTAGTAATGGAATACATTTTGCTCTACACAAGCACTATTTTTGTGCCAGCAATGTGGAAGACACGATTTACCAGTTGCCTGATAACTATTACCATAATCATGTTTGCTATTTGATGCATTTTGAGGGTAGACGAAAGAACAAAGGAATAAAGTTCACATTAAAGTCTACTTTTCTGTTCCAATTTTAAAACTTCAGTCAATTTTCTATTTTTAACCAATTATTTTCTATTCTTCATTTCATGAAATAATGGGGCTCTTTTAACATGCATCTGGAGTAATAAAAGAGAGTACCCAGCCTAGTCACTTCCCTATCCAGTGGCTTGTCTATCTCTACTTTATTGAATTTCAAAACCTTTCAGCAGGTGCATTATGTCAAACAGCCATTCATTCAAATGTCTCTCTTAGCCTAGATTGCTGCTGCAAACCTGCTTTTCTTTCCAAGTTGAAAGTGATAAAAAGCGAATTGAGAAGCCTTGACCACTACCATACTCAAAACTTCCTTCCGAAGCTGCCTGTCCAGACAACACTTGCTTTCTTATAACAAATCAAGGTGAGGTTTGTTTTTTGTTTTTTTGTTTTTGCTTTTTTTTTTTAATTAAAGCACTGCTAGTATCGTTTCAACTCAAAAATTTCATTTGCGAGACCTTTTTCTTTAAACACTGAAGTCACACTCTAGGGCTTACCCCTCACATGGGGAAATGCAGTGGGAACTGGTACCTGTTGAGGAACATTACCTTTCTTGCGACGGGAAGGAGGGATTATGGGTAGAACTAAGAGAAGCCCATGAAACCTATGAGCCTCCTTATCTCTTTTCAGAGTAGAAATATGCTACAGGACAGCATCACCTGTAAGGCTCTTCTTCTCTGTCACTTCGGCATGGTTATTTACTGGGGAGTTGTACCATGCATTGTGCTCACTAATAGAGAACCTCAGCTGCATGCACTTGGCAATGGAAGTAGATGAAGTTATTGATCAAAATGCTTAATCCTCCTCTCCCGGCACAGAAGCATACTTCTCTTTCCCACTGATGTTTGGTTTGTCTATATAATTTGTTTGGAGTCGTGGTAAGTGAGATATATATGTTTCATTACTTCTTGTGTTTAAGTCTGGAAGCCGCACTTACTTTGAGCAGCGAGACATTGGCGTTTATGATGCGGCGAGAGGTTTGAAATATTCTCACACACTTGAGCTTGCCTCCTGTGCTTGCTTCTTGCCTTGTGGCCGTGAGAAGCTGCTGTTCTTTTTTTGTTTGTTTGTTTTATTTTTGGTTTCTTTCTCTCTTTCTTTTTCTTTTTCTTTTCTTTTCTTTTTTTTTGGGGGGGTGGAGGGGTGGGGTTGGGGGACAGGGTTTCTCTGTGTAACAATCCTGGCTGTTCGGGAACCCACTTTGTAGACCAGGCTGGCCTTGATCTCACAGAGATCTGCCTGCCTCTGCAAGGTCAATTCCAGAAGGAATCTATCTAGTCTAGCTCAGCCTGGTCCCAACCAACCTGATAAAACATGAGTGAGGAGGAATGAATGATACCTCTCATAGGTCATTGACTATGGTGTGGTCATTGAGTTTGGGGTGATAGTTGCCTGATCGAGTAACTTTTAAAAAGAAAGAAAGGTGGATATAAAATTTGCAGAGAGAGCAAACCCCCTTAGTGAGTGTGACATGGGAGTCCTGGACCCACTGCTCCTTAATGGTCTCTATTCCCTCGGGTATCTCCCAGTGTCAGGATCAAACCCCAAGTACAATTTTCTCTGGTGTGGAAGGAGAAATACGCTGCCACAAATGACTCCCTATATGAAACTCTCACGTGGGACACCAAGCATCTATACTATACTTTATGAGACATCAGAATAATAAAAAAAAAGATGTTCAAAAGTAATGTTGGCTTTTTGTGCAATTCTTATATAATCGCTGGGCTTAGGAAATAACTCGATAGAACTTACAGTTCTCCCTTGTATCTGAGGAACTACATTTGAAGGCACTTTGAGGAGCTGGTGAAGGGCAACTACTAAGGGAAAAATATGTTTGTACTTGGTTCCTGTGTGGATAAGTGATTCTCACTCAAGTATTTCAGAAAGGGTAGAAAACTGACAGGAGGAATTCCTGGCAGTCAATATGGAGCCAGCACCATGAGAGCAATGATCAGGGTTTAAAGACCTCTTCAATTTGGATGCGTGTGACAGAAATAATCTTTTACTGTGATTCTGTGGGTTGATGGTGTTGTTATCTTTATTGAAGTCCAGGGAGGTAGAAAGACTTGTCTAAAATCAGACCACTCAGATTGGAGCTAATGCTCAAACCTAGCTCTCCCGACTCAAACCCCATGTTCTTCACAGTTGAAGATAACTCTCATATACCCCAGATTAGGAAAGAAAGACCTTGATAGTTCAAAACATCAGATGAAATAAGAATTAAAAATTAAAAAAAAAAAAGCTATTAGACTAAGAACTAGCCAAGCTTTAGTCAAGAGCCATCCAAAGTCTTCCAAGTAGAAACGAAAAGCATATGGAGTATGAGGCTCAAAGGCAAAAATAAAAGCTTCAGCCTGAAAACAAACAAGCAGGAAACAGGAAAGGAGATTCCCAATGTGCTGCTCTACAGAAGGCGGCCATGCTGTGTGCTCCACAGAGAGAGAAGGGCGGCCATGCTGTGTGCTCCACAGAGAGAGAAGGGCGGCCATGCTGTGTGCTCCACAGAGAGAGAAGGGCGGCCATGCTGTGTGCTCCACAGAGAGAGAAGGGCGGCCATGCTGTGTGCCCCACAGAGAGACACAGAGAGAAGGGCGGCCATGCTGTGTGCCCCACAGGGAGACACAGAGAGAAGGGCAGCCATGCTGTGTGCCCCACAGAGAGACACACAGAGAGAAGGGCAGCCATGCTGTGTGCCCCACAGAGAGACACACAGAGAGAAGGGCGGCCATGCTGTGTGATCCACAGACACAGAGAGAGAAGGGCGGCCATGCTGTGTGCCCCACAGGGAGACACAGAAAGCATGACTTTTATTTTACTCTATCTGTTTTTAATATGGCTTCCACAGAATTACAGCAAAGACTCACTCCTTCCATGCACCCCCGAAAGCTGAAACAGAATTTGGCTCCTTCCCAAGGGTCTCCATGGTTAGTCCTCCCACCCCCACCCCAGTCCCAGCCAATCTGCCTACACCTACACACGCACCAGATGCTCCGAACAAGAACGTTGGTCTTTGCGCAGCGCACTGAAATTGTCTATGCATGCACGTGGAGCAATTATTTAATGCACCTGCCACCTCTGCATGATTTCAGTGTGGGAATAATCATCAGCTCACTAACTCTGGGTGCCCAGTGAGCGTGCAGCAGCAAATGGGGGCATCTCTATGCTTTACAAATGGGAAGGATTTCAGCACTTGGAAGATGAAAGAAAACTTTGAGGTTGCCCGTGCTTGCAAGAGAACCACAACTGGGCAGCTGTTGCCCAATGTTTTCCTTCCAGGCTTTTCTGTTTAAGCAGTGGCAACAAACACAGAAAACTCAACAAAGCCATTCTTCAAACAAACCCTGATTCAGCCATGTAAGAACAAAGAGACACTCAAGGAAATCCAACAAACAGCAAGTCATTTAAAGCCGATAAAAGAAAAGGCATTTGAAAGCCAGTACATAATTAACTTACAAACTGACTGTGCATGAAATTGTTAAGGCAAGTAATTTGATAAAAATTTTTTTAAAGAAAGGACTTACTAAAAGTGTGATCTGTTTCTGCCCTTGCTTGTGGGAAGGAGGGGAGAAGGGTCACTTATCTTTGTTTAGAATGAATCACTATGTGTCCAGAATCTTTTTTTTTTTTTTTTTTTTTGGTTTTTCGAGACAGAATTTCTTGTGTAGCCCTGGCTGTGCTGGAACTCGCTCTGCAGTACAGGCTGGCCTCAAACTCACAGAGATTCACCTGCTTTTGTCTCCTGAGTACTGGAATTAAAGGCGTGCATCACCACCACCAGGCCAGAATCTTTATAAGAAGATAAGGTTGGCCGAGGAAACTTCATGGCAGCTGGGTCTGGTAGTGCACACCTTTAATCCCAGCACTCACTTGGGAGGCAGAGACAGGTGTGTCTCTGTGAACTAGAGACCAGCGCGGTCTACATAATGAATTCCAGGCTAGCCAGGGAGACATAGTTTTTAGATCCCATCTAAAAACAAGAGAGGAAAAAAACAAAACAAACAAACAAACAAACAAACAAAAAACCCCACCTGGTGGCATGCACAACTCAGAAAGAGATTCATTTCATGGATGAAGCCAGAGTCATGTATTCCATTGTTCCTTCTCTGTGTGGAACTTTAGTATGTGACAGAAATCTGAAAAGCTCCACTGACCTGAGGCTAGGACTCTGAAAGAGAAAGAGCCCCGTGGAATTTCTTATTCAGTCTAGCCCGATTTTTCTAGATTAATGAATGGCAACACCAGATATCAATTGAGAGCACCTACGAGCTAGTTCCCAGCTCCAGTTCTAGCCACGCAAAGCCAAAGGCTGGTGTCACTTCCTGGTTACCAACGATCCTCGGTGGAGAGGGTAAAGTGTCAAGTTCCTGGGCGATGTGCCTGAAGATGATTGAATTGTCTGTGTCTTGTCGTGACTTCTGCTTTGACCAAACCACCTTCTTTCAGCTTACATTTCTGGCGGGAACAGCGGCATGCATTGCCAGCTACACCATGTGGAAAGAGGGCCTGTCACACACTCTGGAGACTGCGGCCGTCCTTGGTGGGTAGCTCCTCCTAGCCCTACTTAGCGGTGGAAACTGCAAGTGACAGCCCAGGTGGCAGAAGCCAGCTGAGCAAAGAAGCTAATGGTAGCACAGGAAGCAGAGAACAGAAAACTTGTCCTTAAACCCAGGCTGCACTGTGACCTTGGGAGAGACCGAAAGCAAAACGAATGTACATATATGTGTGTGCACCTCTGCAGTCACATTTACCAGACTTTGCTGTGGGACGGTCTGTATGTCAAATTGCTCTGATTGGTCAATAAATAAAACACTGATTGGCCAGTGGCCAGGCAGGAAGTAGGTGGGAGAAGAATAGAGGAGAATTGTGGGAAGCAGAAGGCTGAGGCAGAGAGACACTGCAGCCGCCGCCATGACCAGCAGCATGTGAAGACGCCAGCAAGCCACCAGCCACGTGGCAAGGTATAGACTTATGGAATGGATTAATTTAAGCTATAAGAACAGTTAGCAAAAAGCCTGCCACGGCCATACAGTTTGTAAGCAATATAAGTCTCTGTGTTTACTTGGTTGGGTCTGAGCGGCTGTGGGACTGGCGGGTGACAAAGATTTGTCCTGACTGTGGGCAAGGCAGGGAAACTCTAGCTACAAGACTTATTCCATAATTTTTATCTGAAGTTATGAAGAAAACATGGTCCATGCTTACAAAAGGTTCAAAATCAAATCCGTCAGGATCTACAAATGCTCCCCTGTCTAAGAAACAAGAATAGGGCATGCTCTATGGGAGCATGATTGACTATGGAAGTTTTTAGAGGACTGTCCCAGTTAGCTTTCTGTCAACTTTACACAATCTAGTCATCCAGAAGAGGGACATCAATCAAAAAAAATGCCTTTATCAGACTGCCTGGGCAGGTGGTCCTGGGTGGTATAAAAAGCAATCAAGCTGAGCTAGCCAGAGTGTGGAAGTCATGGCGAGTAGACCACGTCAAGCAAACTCATAAGCATCATTTCTCCATGGCCTCTGCTTCAGCTCCTGCCTTCAGCTTCCTGCCTTGAGTTCCTGTCCTGCCTTTTCTTCAGATAAGAGCTATAAGATGAAATAAACCTTTCTCCCCAAGTTGCTTTAGGTCATGATGTTTGTCATAGCGATAGAACCTAACTAGGACAAGGACAGAGGCCCGTTCCTGAAGAACACAGGACGTGTGTGTGTGTGTGTGTGTGTGTGTGTGTGTGTGTGTATGTGTGTGTGTGTAAGAGGGACATCTGAGCAGAACAGAACTCAACAGTTTGGTCAATTTAATATTGTCTAGACAGTTTGATTATGTAACTTGTAAGGAAGGGGAAACCAGATGCTTGCTACCAGCCTTTGCTTCCTTATGGTCTGAGAGGATTTTGCCATAAGAAAGTCAACACTTTCCCTGAGCTTCATTGTGGAACTAAAAAGTCTTCTCTGTAAGACTGGGGCATGTCCTGTATCTTCTCTACTTGAGAACCATGGCTTTAGGAACTCAAAACTCTACTCTTAGCCCTGAAAGTGGAGCTATTCAACCAGATTATTTGATATTATAAAGTTCTATTAAATAATAGTTCCGTTTTCCTAAGCACAATTGTGAAAGGAAGGTTTTTCTACCCGACCAGGAGATGAGAATAGAAAGAGGTGAGAATAGGATATGCATAAGAGATCATATCAAAGTGGAGGTCCTTTCTTTCTCATCAATGTGGGTTTTTTCCATTTTTCCGTTTTGAAACTGACCAAAGTTACAGCTATTTTACTAATTATATTGGAAGTGCTAGATGATGTTCAGAAAATTGGATAGTGCAATAAAACAACCTTACCATGTATTTAAACCCTTTTTTCTCTCACAGTTTTGTGAAATCTGTAGACCATCTAACCTGTATGGTGAATTTTCCTTTATACGAAACTACATTAATAAAGATCTATAATGAGAAATTAGACTGAAAAGCAGTTCATAATGTACCTTTCAGCTTTATAATTAGTTCTATAATCTGTAATCAGATGATTTAAATCTAATAGAGTTAAATTACAAAGTAAGTAATTTCTATTTCCAATAGAAATCGTTCTATCTTTGGAATTTTCTGAAGCACTAATGAGTTTTAGAGAAATTATTGTATATCTTATTTGCTTTATTCCCATTAGTAAGCACAATGCCTGGCATATGCTACTTGCTAAGTAAACAACCACTGGACCAATCAATGATTATGTAAACTTGAATGAGTGATTAATGAAATCATATTGATTTCCCATTGCTCCCACTCAGGGCCTGAATGATACTCACTTCCCTATCTTCTCAGAGCATGAATCCATTTCCTCGTCCATTACAGTTGGGTGGTACCACTGCCCCATCAGTCATTAGATAAAACATGCACACCTCCAGGTAATGTGTGATGAACTGCTAGTCAGAGAGGCCGGAGAGGTAGAGTCCAGTTCTGCCATGCCTGTTAGCCTTCCTGCATGTGTCATATGTCAAGGAGGTTTGCATTGAATCTACTGCCAACCAAATTCTATTCACACGTGACCCGGGTGTTATATAACAACTCATAAAACTCCAAAAGACAAATGATTTAGTTCCAGTTTATAAATGAAAAAGAAAACCGAGGCTCAGAAAGACTGAGGAACATAACCAAGGTCAGAAATTCAGGAGGTATGATGGCAAAATAGGTCTCATTTTAAGTCTATTATCATGATGGTTTATACAAGTAGGAATAGTGATGGGGCAGATAAGAGTTTTTTAAACTCTGAAGCATTTTACAAATACACACTACCATCACTTTCATAGTGTGCCAATATCCAATGTTATGGGAATTGTCCAACTAACATCTCTTCTCTAAAGCTGATGAATATCATTGAATATGGGCAGTGAGTCCCTGCCTTGCCAGACCACTGTGGCAGACTCTTCCAAATCTGCTCTGTTCAAACCCTCAGTCTCTTCTGATTGGACATCACTGTCTGGGCAATTGCTCACCGGTTTTTGTTTCATCTGTACAGAGTCTGTACAGAATGGATGGCTGCTCACTATTTTGTGAAGGATGGTGTTGCTAGCAAAGTACTCCCATTCAATTAAATTGAGGTTGTTTTCCAACCATCAGCTGTTATTGAAAGGTAGGTATGTTGGAGCTTTAGGATGACACGTTGAGGATTTCAAAGGATTGGTGAGCACTGACTCAAGGCTTCTCACACCCTCACTCAGGACTGAAATCCCACTCTAGCCACCAATGCAAGCACTCTTTCTCTGAAAAATGGGGTAGCTTGGGAAGCTGAGTTCACACCCCCCCTCGTAGACTAGATCCTGCCATTTGTGCGTATTGGGTGGACTGTAAGATGTAAAAGATATGAATATCAAAATGCTTGTGTGGGTGATGTCTCAACACTTCCCATGTAACGCACCTGCAGTCCCGGAGAAGCAGAAAGGAGACACGGCTTAAAAGAAGGTGCTAGCGCAGCCTTCCTGGGGTCAAGCCCTGACCTTGTTACTTTACCTCTCTCTGTCTTAGTCTCTTCATGGTGGTCACGGGAGAATGCCTGCTTCAAACTGATGTTAATAGGAACAAAAGCATTATTATCTCAAATCTAGTGAAACATGTTCTGTACATAATAAAACTGTATAAATGTTTTCTTTTTTTAAAATAAAATCTCAAGTTTACTGATCCCTATAATTTGGACATGTGTGTTCATTGTGGAAAATGCAAGCTTTAGGGGTGGTTGGATGGTTACTCTCTGGAGAAAGGTCTCATTGATTGAAACTCCACCAATGCCAAATAGTCAACAATTTCATTAGAGTTTGGCAGAGGATTGTACACAGATTACCTGAATATAGTGAGAGTGTGAACAAGAGGAAGGAAATTAATTTTTGGCAGACCGAAGCAAAGTCACACAGCTTTTTCTAACACTAGGGGCAAAAGAAGTCTCCCAAGTTATTCTCTGAATAGACAAATGGCGTCCATTCCTGTGTCAAGCTCACTGGTACTGACACTGATGAAGACCAAAGTCTTCTAGGGACCTGTCCTGGCTGCATGTCCCCATCACTACTCATCCCTCACACTTCAGCCTTTTCCTGCCCCACCTCCAGTCATGTGCTACTCCAGTCAGAGTTACTCCCGACTGCCCTGGTTGCTGTTGTAATCACACGATCTCTTCTGTAAGCAGAGCAAATGCAGGTATGGTCAGAAATCAAACAAAATATCTGGACTTGTTTCTGTACGAGCTAAGATGACTGCTTTCGGGTAAGTCTGTGAAAGTGATCCCTAAAAACTATTGTCATAACTCTCATAAATGGCAAAGTCTAAAAGCAACCTGCACTTGGATAATGAACTGTGGCTACAGGTGACATCTGAAAGGTGACCAACTGATGGTCTAGTTTTCAGCAAACAAAGAACATAAGGAAGCTTTGCTCTACACCCAAACCTCGCCAAGCAGATCTCCCATGACCATTTTTAACTGATCATAAAATGTAATTAGATCTCTATGAAAATCATCCCTTTTTCAATTAACTAACCGATGAAAATTGGACTGGATGAGTTTCTGTTTTAATTATATGAAAATAATTGCTCTTGAGAAAATTGAATCTGATTTTTTTCTTTGTAATGGAGTTACTTTTATTCTTTTTAAAACGTGAAATTATGAGCTGGAGAGATAGGTCAGTGGTTTAGAACACTTGTTGCTCTTGCAGAGGACCCAGGTTTGATTCCCAGCATCCACATGATGGCTTACAACTGTCTTTAACTCAAGTTTCATGGCATCCAGTGCCCTCTTCTGACCTCTGAGAGCACCAAGAATTCAAGTGGTGTACATAAACCCTCACATAAAAGGAAATATATGAATCTATTTTTAAATTAATAAGGACTCTAGGATATAGAGTAGGCCTATAAGCCAGTCTATGTATATGTTGGATGTAGTCATTCATTGCTAGCAGTTCTATCTAATGCTATACTTTTTTTTGATGGATGGATATCATAAACTTCTCAAGATTATTTGTATTTACAGTAGACCCTCTACAAGTATATAAGGCTAACTCCCTGCACTTGCCCTAATGTCTACCACATACCCTAACCGTTGTAACAACTTAGTCTTTGTTGATGTTTGAGAACTAAATTAAACTATTTGTCAGGAAATGAGTCTTTCAGCAGGAAAAGAAGGTGTTACTTAGATTACTGATGAATTAACAGACTGTTAAAGGAGCAAACAAAGGTGGCAGGCCTTCTGAACTGCCACCTGAACACATAGTACTGACAGGTTCCCTGCCTTCTGCAGCAGGGGTCTACAAACTACAGCTCATAGGTTAGATCTGGCCCTTGTCTTCTTTTTGTAAATAAAGTCTTATTGAAACAGCAGCAGCACACACCTATTTACATATGGCCTATGGTTGCTTCTGCTCTACAATGGACAGAGATGAGTAGTTGGACTATAGATTCAATAGATAGAAGTAGTAATCAATAATATATTTATTGTCTGACCCTTGACTAAAACTGTTGCTAATTTTGGTTCTAAAGGACTTGTGTTAACACAGGATAATGCTCTGAGAAAGATGACTACAATTGTGCTTTTAAAAACATCTCTGGAATCTTGTCAAGATGAATTAATTCCTCCTCAAGGTTATCCACAACAATGAGAAGCAAGCCAAGTGATTAACTAAGCCACTTCCACAGTCCTATGACACAAATTTCCCTTTTGCAGGTGTCTTATTTTAGAGTATACTATACAGATAACTCCAGGGAGAACACACTTCTCATTTGTACCTGACACACCTGCCTCTCCAACTGCAGGCCTCCATGGTTTAGAAGTTTGAGTCTTTCACAAACCTGTAGTTCAGAGCTTACAAGGGGTGGCCATGAAGGCAGTCTGATGGAACTGGAAGTGGAGACAATCTTTACACAGGCTGTTTCTCCAGGTGTAAAGCTATTATAGGAGCCTGAGTTAGTGGTTTATTAGCTCTACATACATAAGTAAAGACTAAATCCTGAAGTGAAGAAAGATTCAATAAAAGTAGAATCCACACATTTATTCTCCATCATAAAGTCCTGCAGGTAGATCTAGCTGTAGACAGACCAGCAGACCAAGGGTCAGCCAACTGGGGTCCTAGAGCAGAGTCCACCCATGCTAGCATCACGGCCTTAGGCAAATGATAGATCTTTTACAGAACACAGTCACCCTAAATTCCCTCTTCCTGCTAAAGTCCAAGGGTCCTATAATCCCAGCCTTCTGAGGATGTACTGTGACTGTCATTGTCTGGCACACAGCAAGCACTATATAAACGTTAGTCGTTAGTGTTTTGTGAAGGTGAACCTTTAAATCCAAAGGTGAACTCTTACCCATTATATCAATCAATGATTTATGAACCAGCTTCTCAACCAGACATGACTTAAGTAATGAAAACTGAAATCTACTGGCCTAAGAACAAATGAATTAAATGTTTTGTTTGTTTCAGTGGATGTCGATGGTAGTTCTCCAATCTAAAACCCCAAGAGTTCACCTAGAGAACAGGTGGTTCAATAAAAGAGCTGTGTTTTGTACCATGGTGCAGATATCTTTCTCTCTTGAAAATTATGATGAAACTTAGAACTCAGGATTCAGAATTTGGAGTTCCCAAACATTAAAGTCTCTTTTGGTAGATGCTTGACATTATAGACATTTTAAAGTAAGTAATCCATTTTGTATATATATAAAATTTATTTATTCATTATTTATATGATGAATATTTATATAAATAAATATATTTATATTTATACTGAATATTTATATATATATAAAACCATCTATAATAAAGAATAAATTTTTTTTTTTTTTTTTTTTTTTTTTTTTTTTTTTTTTTTTTTTGGTTTTTCGAGACAGGGTTTCTCTGTGTAGCTTTGCGCCTTTCCTGGGACTCACTTGGTAGCCCAGGCTGGCCTCGAACTCAGAGAGATCCACCTGCCTCTGCCTCCCCAGTGCTGGGATTAAAGGCGTGCGCCACCACCGCCCGGCTAAAGAATAAATTTTTAAATTAGGGATAATACAAGAGTAATAACAAAATGGAATAATTTTTAATAATCTGCTATATAAAAGCTGCCAACCTAACTACTCCTGCAGTTGGGAGACATTATTAAGTGAAATAGGGGTTGCCTGAACATGAACACTGTGGTCTTGAGATAGATGATCTAATAATATGAGATGAATTATTAAATGGCTAATGGGCAGGTAGTGTACACAGCATGGAAACACTGGTCAGGGATGATTCATTTCCCGAGCAGCAGCCACTTTAAAAACCCAACAAATGGTTCATGCCTGGAGTTTTCCATTTACTATTTTTGGACAGATGCAGACAATGGGGCCTGGAACTCTGAAGGTAAAACCACAAATACGAGGGATCAACAATATATAACTATAGTAATTTCATGTGATGCAGGACGGGGGAGGTGATTTCTATCACGATGGTAAATGGCTTTCAGTCCTGTACTTCCAAGCTGAACTAGCCAGTTAGTGGTGTGGTGGAATATTGGTGAAATTATTAAGGCCACTCCTGCTGCACTTGTCATAAGCCTTCCGGCTTCATCGCTTTATAGCTCTTTGGACATTTCTAGCTACCAGGGTCTGCAGCATTTGCCTGAGGGAGTTCTCAAAAGACACAGACACCTGCTCTGCACATAAGCCAATGAAAGGCAATGCTGAGGACTCAGTGCCTCTGCTCCAGCAGCCCTCCTTCAGTGTCTGGCAGGGCCAGTCTGAATATCCCAGATCCCTGCCTCTTGGTTATCATAACTGGGTCATGTTCTAGATTTTTTCCCCATGAATTTTAACTCAGTCATCCCATGTCCAGATTACTTGATAAGAGATTCCCACTCACTCCATGTCTCTCTTCTACCTTCCTTGAAAGCCCCACTCACTTCCTGTCCCTCCCTCGTCTCCCTTGTTTATTTTCTTTGCACTTTTCAAACAAGCTGTTCTCATTCAACTCTTCCTCTGACATCCAGTCTTCGCTGAATCTCATCAAAGACAATGGTGTGAATTAATACATTCCTCCTGAGTTTGACTAACAAGCCTGTTCAATTCTATCAATTCTATAAAAACCATCTATAGCCAAAAAATCAGAATAGAAAATTTTTAATATATAATAAAAATAAAATAATATATATAGAACATGGGAATAGCGAAAATCTTGCTCTTCTTGAACCAGAAGTGTGTGTAGCAGGGGGAACCAAGCTTGCTGTCCTCTCAGCACCCAGGTTGGTCTGAAGACTTTCCTAAGAGGTAAAGAATTATCTTCCCTCCAATTCACATGTGGCCAGATGCCTCTGAGTTCTTAGAAAAACTTTCAGCTGTTTTTACTGAAATAAAGTCAACAGTAAATGATTTTTTTTTTTTTTTGCAGGTGTAGTGTATTAGATGTAACCTATTTCTGGTCCCTTTTCATGGAAAATCCCTAATTCTTTAGTAGTGAACCCCCTTTTCCTGGTCCCATTTCTCCTAGTTGGAAAGCAGCTGATGGGACTCAGATTCAAGTTCCACTAGGTCACATCTACTAGAGACACAAGACACTACTCCTGGGCACCAGGGGCACCAAGACTGAGACGGAGCCATGTGACCCCCTCCTGTGGTCACTCCATAGCTACAGTGCCATATTTAACAAGCAGAAGCACAGAATGTCAAGTTAAATTTCAGCACCAGACAAACAATTACCTTTTATGGTCTAAGTATGCCACACAGAATATTTGGGAACATCTACACTAAAAATTATTTATTTGATTCAGCACGTGTGTGGTCTGTGTGAAATTCAAATTCAACCCTGTAATTTATCTGGTAATATCAGATAAAAAAAAATGCCTCATTTAACTTTTAATTCTACATTCATCAAAACTTAGCAAAGTATATATAACAAGAGAAATTTCTTAATTTTTTCGTTTTTATTTTATCATGATAAGAATACCTAACATAAGATCTACTCTTTTAACCAATGTTTAATTGTGAGATACGTATTGAATCCCATAGGCCCAAGGATGTACAGAGGTCTCTAGAACTCACTGATAGAATTTCTATGGAGAATCCTTGAGACCACTGAAACCAGTTCTTAGCCCCTCACGGCCACAGGTGTGTCACGCCCAGCTCCCGTCCAAGTGGTAATCAGACCTCACCCAGCTGCCAAGCCCAATCTCCAAAGATGAAAGTTTCCATTTAACTGATAGTTACTGCATGGGTTTCAGGCAGCCAGCCTCCCACTAAATCACATCTGCTCCTCGGAGAGTTGTAAATGTTAGCTACACACAAATCAGAGCCCTGTGGGTATACCCTGGAAGGAACATAGCAGAAAGAAGGCGTTTATTACAAAATACGGGTATCAGTGGTATCAATGAAGGTCCCAGCAGGAAGAAGAATTCACTTAATATTTTAAAAGATTTTAATTAAGAGACTACTTAATTAAAATATAGAGGCATGAGCAGCTTTAAGGAAGTCTAGGATGCCTGTGCACGCAGAGATCACACCAGTGTGGTGCCGTTACTACCTACCCACAGGGCTGAACACACAATACAGAAAATGGTGTCTCTGGAGTCCACTGCAGTTGGGCCATGGAATGGCAGGAGCTCCCATTTTTAGGAAAACCCAGCTGCAGTCAGTTGAACAGTTCAAAGTCAGTGAGGAAGCAGGGGAGGGGTCTCCCCAGGCTCCCTTCACCTCTTCTCAGGTACAGTCCAGGGAGTTGGCCCTACGGAGCACAGGGAAGGACAGAGGAGAGCTGGGGAGGGGCATCCTGACGAAGAATGGGCCACAAGAGAGAAGTCAGAAGCCTGTGGCTGGGAGATGAATCGGTGCTCTAAAGGGAAGCCTGAGGGCCTGAGTTTGGATCTCTGGCAGTCATATAAAAAGCCAAGACTGGTGGCACATCCCTGTAATCCTAGCAGTGGAGAAGCATGAACAGGGGGGTCCCCAGAACTTGCCAGCCAGCCAGTCTAGTCAAATCAGTGAGCTCTAGGCACACTGAGTGACCCTGTCTCAAAAAATAAGGTTGAGAGCAGTTGAGGAAGACACTCAACATGTACACATCTACATGAAGTCATACATAGGGATACACCACACACCCACAAAGGAAAAAACATCGGTGTGCAGAGCCAACCATGTTAGAACCTCACTTTTATGGTTAAAAAAAAATGTATACCTGCTTGTTGCCTTATTTCACCTTTTCCATCCACTTATCATGAAAATATTCAAACGTAAGGAAAAGTGAAAGAATTTTAGAGGGAACATGTATATACTCACCACTGTGGTGATATTGTGTTCCCCAAAATATTGTGCTCCCTAATAAACTTATCTGGGGTCAGAGAACAGAACATCCATAATATTAAACATAGAGGTTAGGCAGTGGTAGCACATGCCTTGAATCCTAGCATTACAGAGGCAGAGATCCATCTGGATCCCTGTGAGTTCAAAGCCACACTGGAAATAGCCAGGCATGGTGACTCAGGCCTTTAATCCCAGGAAGTGAGCCTTTAATCTCAGGAAGTGATGGCAGAAAGCAGAAAGGTATATAAGGCATGAGGACCAGGAACTAGAGCTGGTTAAGCTTTTAGGCTTTTGAGTAGCAGTTCAGATGAGATTAATTCTGGATGAGGACTCAGAGGCTTCCAGTCTGAGGAAACAAGACCAGCTGAGAGATTGGCAAGGTGAGGTTAGCTGTGGCTGGTTCTGTTTCTCTGATCTTGCAGCGTTCACCCCAATACCTGGCTCCAGGTTTGTTTTTATTAATAAGACCTTCTAAAAATTTGTGCTACACATCACTAGGACTCTACATCAATATTTTACTATCTGTCCAACAGTCTGTCAGGAAACCTAGTGCATTTCAAAGTCAGTTTCAGACATCGACACATTTTCTTCTATCACCAAATCATTTGTGTCGTTCATTCCTAATCTCAACCATAATGTGACTCATTTTTTAACTCTCCATTACACACGTGTGAGTGTACATCCTCATATATTTCTTGATATACAGATAGATTAAGATGTCTGTTACTTGGTCAATCGATTGGGTGCTTTCAGTCAGGCTGCCCAGAAGCATTCATTTCAGAAGGCTTGTTAGTCTTCAGAAGACAGATAATGAAAAACACCTTTGCAAAAATTCTAGCTTTGGGCCATTTCGCTTTCCAGGGTTGGCAGAATTGATCTTTGGAAGCAAGCCAGGTTGAGCACAATAAAACTGAAGGTGAATGTGGAAAAGCTGGGGTACTGTTTCCTCACGACCTTGTGGTCAGACCTCATTATGGTAGACTGACTAGTTTTAGCCCATCTCCAGCCACTTGACCTTTTCCATCATTCCATTCCCATGAGAGGCTCATTTTCCTCTGGTTTTAAAGGCAGATGGGTATTTTCGCCCTTCCTAACCCACTGTCCTCTGATGTCTAAGGACATGGTTCTGCCTTGGCTTCTTTACCTCTGAAGAGCATGTGAGGCGAGTCTGAGTCCCACAGGTTATTTCAGACCAGACCTGTCTCCGGGTAGCAACAGAGATGCCGTTCACAGTTTAGACTCAATCAAAGTCTCCTTAAAACTCTGGCACACCAACAGCCCTGCAGCCGGCAGAGGTGGGATTTAAATTACCTGCTGCTGCAGACAGACTCCCCGGGGGCATTCCCTTCTCTAAATCACACTGAAGCGTGGGTTTCCAAATGTCTGCACAGGTTGAGCAACAACGTTAGCACGCGGAGGTGACACCTTTTCTGTATTGCACTTGAGGTAGGAAATGAGTTTGGGAGCGGCGAGAGGGACCAAATTAATCACACGATGTGAAAACGCATTTGCCCAGAATGAGGCTGTTGTTTCCCATCTCACAGCTGTCGGTTGAGGGGCCAGCCTCACTCAAGACACTCCATCAGGCGATGGAGGAGAGGCAAAAGCAGAGAAATTAGGATGCTTTTCTTGACAAAGTTAGGAATAGGAGATATAACTCAAGTACACCAAAAGCAAAAGACCACCGCAGCCAAAATGCCAGGCAGAATGGGAGGCCAGAGGGCCGGCTTCTGCCTAGGGGGTTTTATATGAAAAATGCTCAGGCAAGGAACAATTGAGTCATACTTCAAAGGTATTTGCTTGGGCAGAGACGAGGGAGAGATATTTTAAGAGTCAGACCAACATGTGGACAGCATTCAGCACTGGAAAATGAGGAGCGGGTCTCTAACATAACAAGCGATCTAGCTTGGCTGGAGAATAGGCTGTGAATTGAATTCACGAGGAGACAGGAAAATAAAGGCCACGTTATCACAAGCCTGGAGTGTCCAGTGTTAGCGTCTAGAAGGCTGAGGGGCACTGAAAACAAACAAAACAAAACAAAACAAAACAGTAAATACAAGAGTTGAAGGACCAGAGCTGGATTTAGAAAAAGTTATTTTGACAGAATACTGTCAAATCAAATATGGGGAGAGAAAACCAAAACTGAGCCTGGGGTTATATGCCAGTAATCCCAGCACTAAGGAGGAGGGAGAGGGATCAGAAATTCAAGGCCATTCTTAGCTGCATCGTAAGTTTCAGGACAGTCTAGAGACAGTATTTACCATAGACAAAGCACTTTGGGGCCAGAGATTCAAATCGTTAAGAGTGCATGCTATTCTTCCAGAGGACCAGAATCTGGGTCCCAGAATCCGTGTTGGAAAGCTTGCAGCCATCTACAGCTCCAGGGGATCTGACACCTTCTGGTTCCTGCAGACACCTGCACACAAGTGTGTATCCATGTAGATAAATAAAGATGAAATAAATTCTCAAAGGTAAAGAGCATATTTTAAATATATTCTGTTGATAGAATGATGGAAAAGGTAGCTAAGGAACTTCAAGAAACTATTTTAACTTCAAATAGCCCCCTTTTTGATAGTTTACATACGAAAATCTATTGCTACTATAGTGGCCCAATCCTTTCTTCCTGATCTTACACAAAGCCCCAAAGGAACATTGATTATTTTTATTTGACTCTGACTTTGGGTCTTTGTCAAGGACATGAACTTTACAACTAATCTAGACATCAAAATTCATCATTTGAGGGCATATATTCCAAAAATCTGCGATGTGACTTTAAGGCAATGGAATTCTTTCATTTGCATTTTCATGGGCTCCTAAGCTCATTTACATAGTTACGTCAATGTCATCTGAATCTGAGGTTGTGTCAATATGAAACAACTACCATCTCTGCTACTATATAAACTCTATACAGCATAATGAACCTAATTAATGAGCACCAAATGTTTAGGTATTTTATAGGCTTATCTAAATAACCTTATTCTAGGTATTATAAAGTTTAAATTTTAGCTGAGAAACATAAAGAATGGAAAAATGAGTTACCCATCTGGAATCAGACAACAGTGAAGGTTGAAGCTAGATTTCAAATGGAATCTCTATAAATTCTCTGTGTTCTGCATATGGGTTGTAACTGGAGCTTATTAATCATTACTTTAGAATAGCCATTAAACAACCTAATGGTTTATTTATTTCATGGCATCAATTAGAAACCCTCAGAACATCAGAGAAAGCCCTGGAACTTGAATGATAAGACGTAACATATTCAACCTTGGTAGACTCAACCATTTCTAACTATCAAAGAAGGTGGCTGAATATTTGAGGGATGAGAAACTTCAAAGCTAGGTAGTTATCTGGGTGGTCTCTGAGACACCAAAATTTCTCCTATCAGAGACAGCCAGAGGATTCAGGAGCTGTCTTCTGCACACCAGCTACCTGAAAACATAACAGTTCTCAGTCATTCCAGAGTGTCCATGGCATGCACACAGCCTCTTCAAAGAAGGCTGGATGAAGAGGAAATCTCACTGGTGAGATCCCTCCAGGGGCAATGTAAAGGAGAGCTATTCCAAGGTCAGACCAATATGAGGATAACATTCAACGTTGGGAAAGCAAATAAGTCTATGAAATAGCAAGCCATCCAACAGAGTGAGACTCAAGTCTGCTGCCAAGAGTTTCACTGTTACTTTGTCTGTCGGCTGCAGATCCACCTCTGGGCTGACCAGAAGCAATAGGGCCAGACCGTTGGCCAGCCTAGGTTCATGTCTTGGCTATGACATCTCCCTACTTCTAAGTCATCTGCCCTGATGGGATGAAGATGGCAAAGCCATAAGGAAATCATCTTTCTGGGTGTGCTCAGGAAAGTCATTCAACCAAACCTGTGAATTTATGCTCACTAGGGTCTAGCCACACTGTCTTCATCCTTGTCAGAACAGGGTGATTGTCATATGTTAAGAAGCATCTTACTGAATAAATTGTCCACCCTCAAGAGTTCTTTTTGTGATGGAACACAAATAGAGGAGCTTCTAGAAAAGTGGTGGATGGAGCGGCTAAAATGTTAGTCTGTATACTTTAGTACCATTCATTTGTTTATTTACTTTATTATTTTATTCACTTTTTATTTTAGTTTATACATTTGAGTACTATTTGTTTGTTTATTTTATTTATCTTTTACTTATGTGTATACATGTGCATAAATGAATGTGTGCATGTGTGTGGGTGCCAGAGATGGACTCCAGGAACCTCAGGTTCACCAATTAGGCTACCAGCAAGTAGCTGGCCAGCAAGTCCCACAGAGGCTCCTGTCTTTAGCTCTCCAGTGCTGGAATTGGAAGCCCATGCCATCACATGCAGATTTTTAAACATGGGTTCTTGGTAATTCCTCATGCTTTTGTGGCAAGAACTTTACCCTCTGTGGTGGTTTGAAAGAAAATGGTTCCCAAAGGGAGCAGCACTATTATGAGATGTGGTTGTGTTAGAGTAGGTGTGGCATTGATGGAAGAAGTGTGTGACTATGAGGCTGGGCTTTGAGGTCTCATATGCTCAAGCGATGGCCGGTGACACGGCTCACTTACTGTTGCCTGCAGATCAGAATGTAGGACTCTCAGCTCCTTCTTAGGTACCATGTCTGTCTGCATGCTGCCATGTCCAGTCATGATGACAAGGGTCTAAACCTCTGAAACTGTGAGCCACCCCAATTAAATGTTTTCCTTTAAAAAAAAAAGGTCTTTCTGTACATTGTGAATATTTGTTGCTACAACTGGTTAATAAAGAAGCTATTTTGGCCTATGGATATAGACAGGCGGGAAATCCAAGAGATACAGGAAGAAGAAAGGCAGAGTTGGGGAGATGCTGTGAGCCACTAGGGAAACAAGAAGTCATAGAAACACAGGTAAAGCCATGAGATACATGGTGATATAGAGATAAATAGAAATAAGTTAATTTAAGATATAAAATCTCACTAGCAACAAGCCTGAGCCATAGACCAAACAGTTTGTAATTAATATTAAGCCTCTGAGTGATTATTTTTATAAAAACAGTTGCTGCCCACATGGGAATAGGCAGTACTGAGAAACTTCAGTCTACAACTGTGGTCATGGTGTCTTTTCACAGCAAAAGAAAGCCTAAGACACCCTCTGAAGCATCTCTCCAGCCCCAGAAATCCATGCTCTAATTCAGTTTTTCTCAATCCATGAGTCGTGATCCCCAAAGACCATCAGAAAACACAGATATTTACATTACGATTCATACCAGTAACAAGATTACAGATATGAAGTAGCAACGAAAATAGTTTTATGATTGGGAGTGACTACAACCTGAGGAACTGTATTAAATAGTCACAGAATTAGGAAGGCTGAGAACCAGCACACTAATCAGAGGTTACTACTATAAAGGGATTACTATTACTTCTTGTAAAATGGAAGAACATGTAGTAACATACAGCATATATTCACTTAGCTTGAAAAGTTTTGGGATACCAGAGGAAGGTAGTAGGTTTTATGCCATGTGATTGATGGGGAGCCCGTAGCATGCCCCTGGAGTCAGGTTTCCTCTGAACCAGCTATGAGGGTGCAAAGGAAGCTAGTTGAACACCTAGATGAACTAAGTATTTCCATTCTGGAAATCAAATCATTGTAGCTTCAGGAACTGTCAGAGTTCAACCACAATGGAGGGGCGCTAATATGCCCTGGTTAATGTAGTTCTCTACATATTTTGGGTCTTGTTCCAAACTGATCAAGTCAATTGGATTGTTTGGCTTTTAAGGTCTTTCCTTATATTGCTGTGGCTTCTGACAAATAGGACAGATGGTAACTCCCATAGTTTGGACATGATCTGCCTGCATCTCCCTAGGTAACATGTGTTGAAATTTAATCCCCACCGTGAGAAGAAGGTGGACATTTAATCTGAGTACAGTGCTTAGAGCTGGGGCCTTTGGGAGATGATTAGGATTAAATAAGGCTGATGGAGCAGAGCATTTATACCTAGGTACTGTGCCTTTATAAAAAAGAGAGACAAGGATACATACACATACTCTCCCTTCTTTATGCCCCAGGTCCTCTTGGCACCACCTCAGGATTCTTACCAGCAAAGGTATCACCAGGTGCAGCCTATGATCTCAGATCAGGACCACGAGTCCAAATGAACCTCTTTCTTCGCAAGTACCCATCCTTGGCTACTCTTTTCTTTCTTTGTAAGTATCTATCCTCGGCTACTCTTCTCTTCATAAGTACCCATCCTCAGCTACTCTTTTTTTCATAAGTATCCATCCTTGGCTACTCTTTTCTTTGTAAGTATCTATCCTCAGCTACTCTTCTCTTCATAAGTACCCATCCTCGGCTACTCTTTTTTTCATAAATATCTGTCCTCGGCTACTCTTTTCTTCATAAGTACCCATCCTCGGCTACTCTTTTCTTTGCAAGTACCCATCCTTGACTACCCTTCTCTTCATTCACTCTGATATAGTAACAGCACATGGCCTTAAACAGTAAGCACCTGCTTTTCAAACAAGGTTGTACACTACAATGAAAGTACACTCCAGGTCAAATTCATCCAGGGGTAAAAAGACACAAAAACTGTAGATGACCTGTTTCTAAACATTTGGTAACACCTCTTCTTGGTCCTTTAAGAAACTTCAGAATCGTGCATCAGAGACAACTACTGTCCCAGGTTCAGGTTCTTCTCAGGTATGCACCTAAAATGCATTTCCTGGGCCCCTTGCAGTTCAGTTGGGGCTATGTGACTGTGGTCTGTTCTGACACATAAAACCTCTCCCACAAACCTTCATGCTCTTTACTTCCCTCCTTGGGGGTCTGTTTTGAAGAGGTCTGCCTTACAAGAAAGGACGATAAGATCTCCGGTCACCACACACAAGAGAGTTGTCCAGAAGGAACAGCCAACCAGAAAAACACACATTGGACTTTGAATAAGTGGAAAATAAACCAAACTTTAGAGCTGTTCCTCCAGCGGTTGATGTTAATTGGCCTGATGGATACAAGCACCGACTTGCTTGTGCTGCACCAGACACATCACTATTCTAACACTAGGACACACTAACCTAGAGTGGACAAATGAGTTTGCTGTCACACGAAGGAAACACTGAACTGGACTTGCTGGATTAAATCAGAGGGACACGTACAAACTTCTTAGCCAGTCATATATTTCACTAATGAAAACACATCTAACACGGATTCACAAACCCTTCCGTGTGAACTTGGGTTTGTTGTTGTGATGATTGGTTTTGTCTGTTTGTTTGCTTGGTTTTGGCTTTGAGATGGCCTCACTACGCAGCAGCCCACGATGGCCTGGAATTTACAAGCCTCCTGCTTCCACCTCCTAAGTCCTAGGACACAGGCGTGCACCACCACCCACACAGTTTCTTGCGTGAATTTACTTCTGCAGCTCTCTTTGAGAGTGGACTTCACATTAAAATTGCTCAAATGCTAACTCACAAGCCCAGGGGCATTGATGCCTGCCTAAGGCCGAGGCAATGTTCCACATTTAACCATGCTGTGACGCTGTCACCAAGAGGAGAGAACAGATGTAAACTCGTATCCCTGAGTGCTGCCTTCCCACCTGGGTTATGGCGAGCGTTCTCTAAACTCCCTTAGGGTAGAGATTCAAGCAATTCATACCGCCACTGTTTACATGGAAGTATTTAAAAGATAAATCACAGACATGAAACAGCCTCCTAATTCACAACCACCGGCCATCTTATTTATTTCTCTGCTCACTCCAAGAATTAAGAGCAAAGGATCATGGGACCTATTCCTAAGTGTAAGATTAGATCAATAAAATTAGCCATCTGTCCAAGGAAGGCTTTAAATGCAGGTTATATTTAAGTATTATGTTGCCAACTGCCCAGATGTTACAGAAAAGTGCCTGCTGATACGACTCCTTTTGCACAGTGTAAACTGTTAAAAGGCTAATATAAACTTATTGCACCAGGAAAAATAAATAGCATTAACGTTGTATTAAAACTAATTCAGGATTTTGGGGGTGCCCTGTCAGCAAACACGAGTGTTAAAATTGCTCAGTATTTGCCGAGTCAGATAAGAAACACATTTCAAGTGTCATTAGGGGAGTGAGAAGGGAGAGTTAGAAATAAAACCAGAGGAGAGCAGAGCTGTGGGAAGGGCCAAGCTTGCCAGGCCTGGCTGAAGTACCAGTGGTTCCTGCAACTGCTCTTAGCTGAAGCAGGCAAATTTCCTTTAGACAAATTGATTTGGAACGAGAGGGGTTTGGACTTTTTTCCAGGTTCAGGAATATTTGCAGACATATAATGATACTTGCTGGGGATGAGCTCCAAGTCAAACCACAAAACATTTATGTTTTACGACTGTTTTATACGTAGAGCATAAAGGTAATTTATGAAATATTCTAAATAATTTTGTGCAGGGAACTAAATTTTACATATCCAGTCATCAGTGGGTTTTTCCATTTGAGGCACTATGTGAGTACCTAAGAAGGTTTGGATTTGGGGTTTCAGAGTTTGGATATGGATGTTCAGCCTGGCATATCTTACCCTGCCTGACACAGTACTTCAGCTCTTCCAAGGCACCGGCCTGCTTTACTTCTTTTGATTTTTCAAAGTAAGGTAGCTGTGAGGTTACCTGGGGGAAGTGAGGGCTTCTTATAGCCAAGGAAATGGAAAAATCATTACAGGAAGTTCACGGGCCTGGGCTACCTGTCTGGGTCACCGCTAAGCAGTGCTTAAGACCTGTGCCATCTCTTAGTGCCTGACTTCATTCAGACTTGTGCTGACTCCTGCCACAGATCAAACACGAGAATATTCTTTCAGAAACAGCTTCCCTTCCTTTATTCTGTAGAACTTCACCCAAAATTGTTGGCAGGTAAAATCCAAGCATCACCCAAGGGTTATACTGTTTTACAGAGGTCATTCATTCGAAGGAAACACATGCTCTTGGCAGCCTAATTTTCCAAACATAAAATCAAGGTATGTGACTGAACAATTTTTTTAAATTATTTATAAAAACATCTGAAATGTTTATAAGTCACTACAGATTAAATCACATGCAATGATACATTAACATGTATAGAAAAGGATAAAAAAGAAATGATAACATAATGCTCGAGTTTATTGGGATACCTGTAAATACATATGCATATACAATCTTTCAAGTTTTTCCATCTAATCCAGTTTAAAAGTTTCTTCAGTTTTGCCTGTAATCATCAGTCAGTCCTATCTAATGCTTTGGTACACGCACTGCCTCACTAATCCTCTGAGCAAGCCTAGAAGGTAGGTACTTTCCTTAACATTATTATTTACTCATTTATTAATTGCAGATAAAGGAAATTAGGGAATGGTTGCATAGCTTACATAATTTTCCAAATGTCACCAAATAACCAACAAGAAAGCTGAGCTTGGCCCCAAATTTGCTGAAATATTGAAGTGTGTACAGGTCTGCTCAGCCAGGAGCCACCCATGCAGGCTAAATGAACCAGCTTCACAGGGGTAAGAGAAGAATGGAGGGTGAGGATTAGCTATGTGGAATGAGGTGTGGCTGTTAGTCTTTCCGCAGGGTTTCCCTTCTACACACACAGTCAATCCCTCAGTGGACAAGTCGGGAAAGAGGGTGTGGATGGCTGGGCTCCAGAAAGCTGTCATTCATGCACCTTAAGTCCACAAGTCACTCAGGAGCCTGAAGCGGGAGGATTACCTCTTTAGAGTTAACCTGGGCTGTCTATCAAGGTAGACCCCGTCTCTAAAACATAACATTAACAACAGCAACCAGAGAAGAAAGGAGATAGCAAAGCCCCAAGCCAACCTCCAGAACTCCCACGGAGTCTATACACAGTTGCGTAATTTAATGTATACCTGCCCAAATGCTGCTGCTAGCTGGCACAGTTTGATGTGGACGAGATAAACAGATAACTGTGGTGTAGCAGGGGCAGGGGTATGAAGAAGCGGAGGCAGAGGAGCCCAAATCCTCCACGTGTAGACTGTGAGTCACTTGTTATCAACTCTCCTGAAGTTCTTGCTTCAAAGACGGATGCCTGGGATGTTCTCTAAAAATTCTTATTGCATGGTTGCGGACTTCTATAGGCTCCCACCTAAGGCCTGAGACCTGCCAGCTCTGGAAGTACGCCCTCTGCTGGCCGTGTTTGTAAATTTTACACCTGGGACTCCCCTCTTTAACCAACAGTTCAGCATGGAGACTGGATCTGCTGGTTAATGGCAGGAGATAGAAGCCACACTTTGGGTCCTTCTTCAAAATGGAGGCCCACAAGCAGTGGGCTCAAAAACAGGTTTGAGGGGCTTTCCCTACAATTTTCACCTTAGGCTCTGCTATCTATATTTCCTTTCTTTTCCTGTCAGAATCTATAGGCAATTCCCAGTACGCGCAGCCTGACATACAGGGGTCATTAAGAGGCAGGGGCTTAGCCAGTTCAAGCACTCAGCTTCCATCAAGATGCCATGATGCCAGGTGTGGTGGTACACACCCAGAGTCACAGAAGTTGGGAGCTGGAGGAAGCCTGAGTTATGTGAGTCCTGTTTTCACTTAATTAACAAAACAAATAAACAAAAATATATCTTTCACCCATTTATCTGGAAAATACTATAAACCTACTTATCCCACTGAGTGAGACATGGGAATACAAGACATCCACAGGACAAACCATGTGGATGCTAAAGTCCACTATAACCCTAAGACACGTGGGACTATGGCTTTCATAAATCCAGCTTGGAATCGCAGCATACTTTCAGGCCACATTAACCCACTGGGGGTGAGGGAACAGAAGAAAATCTATAGACTATATAGATATAGATATATTCCTACTTCCTAAGGAATTCTAAGGTTATTAAACTCTTATCTCTTAGATAGATAGATAAATAGATAGATAGATAGATAGATAGATAGATAGATAGATAGATAGAAAAAAGATAGATATGGATATGGATATGGATATGGATATGGATATAGATATAGATATAGATATAGATATAGATATAGATATAGATATAGATATAGATATAGATATAGATATAGATATAGATATAGATATAGATATAGATATAGATATAGATATAGATATAGATATATCTCCAATTGGTTTCTTTCTGGCCAAATCAATCACTCCAGGGAAAATACTGCCTTGTGTTAAACCACATCTACACATCTACCTTGACTCTTTCCTTTGCTTTGATCATCACAGTCATGGAGGGAGGGAGAGAAAGACAGACAAAAGCAAATAGAAACAAGTGTGGTTATTAGATATGATAGATCAATCTGTGGAAAAGGAGGTGAACATGGTGATGAGTCAGAGGTTCTTCTGCCATGATCCCTGAAGTTCATGGAGCATTACTAGCTAGGAACTACTAGATTTTACACATGCATGAGAGCACACATATGTATGCATATGATATATCCCTATATATATTACTATCTATCAATCTCTTGTCCATCTACCCATACACACAGAGGGGGGATTTGTATGCTCAGTCGTTTTCCCCCAAGAACCAATGCAACTTCACTGTGATGAAATAGAGTTGGCTAGTAAAAGGAAATTGGAGGTGGGGGCATCCAGAAGAGACGAGGCCTCCAAATCACATACTTTGGAAAAGGTCTAGAAGTAGTTCTAAGTAAAAATATTGCCAGTCTCTTGAGAACTTGGGGAGGGTGGTGTTTGGGAAGTATGCCAGGACAATCCCTGATGTCTTGCCTTTTGGTGTTATTCAGCAGTGGCAGAAACCACCTAGAGGGACCTGGATTCTTCACCATCCACCAAAGAGGTACTTGCCTGTGAGCTAACTCTCCTCCTCCAGGATTTTGTTTTCTCTTTATTAATTTCCCTAGATCTTCATTTTAATCTAATTATATGGATGGAGAAGTACTGAAGAAAGCGGAAAATGCCAGCTCCTCCAGGAAAATTTTGAGCCCTGAACCCCGGCTTTACCTTCTCCCACTGGCCTTGGGACCTCAGGCAAAAAGGACACAGGTCAGCAAGGAAAGCAGGACCCATGTGCTCTCTCTTGCCTGCATACTTTGGCCAGTTTTAATAACGCCATGCATTTTGTATCAATAAAGAACAACTTCACACCCTAGGATTGGGAGTATTGGCCTCTATCTAATCCATAAATCTTCAAGCCCCAGTATACCTATCCTGACTCTTGGCACCAGGCAACAGACATGATGCCATGGCAGAGGCATCCCTAAGAGCCACAGTGTCAGATCCTGCAGAGAGATAGCAGACTCACCCCTTATCTGCTGCAAGAGGATGTGAGCAGGCCTGAATGGCACCAGCTTCTGTGAGCAGGCATAGTAATCTGTCAAGCCAAAGACCCACCGCCACTGTGACCACCAAGCATAGCACTTGTATAATAAAGGCTGTACAGCACATCCACAAATCAGAAAAGAAACCTTGATTTAAACATCACACCTCATGGCCTGGCATGGTGACACACACTTTAATCCCAGCACTCAGAAGGAAGAGGCAGACAGATCTTTATGAGTTACAGGCCAGCCTGGTCTACTGAGTTCCAGTACAGCCAGGGCTATGTAGAGAGAGACCCCCATCTAGAAAAATAAAAATAAAAATAAATAAATAAATAAATAAATAAATAAATAAATAAATAAATAAATAAAATCACACCTCATGGAAAAAGGTAGTTCAAAATAACTTGTAGAACTAAAGGGAAACTTAAAATCTTCTAGATAAGGAAGAACACTTTTATAATCATGGATTAAGTTGTCCTAAAAGGAATAATCATTACAAAGAGATGAGTCGGACCCGTCCAAATTCAAGTTTTCTTCTTTTTGAAAGATACCATTAAGAAAACAAAAAGAAAGGGCTGAAGAGACAGTTCAGTCAGTAAAGTGTTTGCCTTGCAAGCCTGAGGACCCAGATTCAACCTCTAGAATCCATCTAAAACCTCTGGGCATGGTGATATGTACTTGTAATCTCAATGCTGCGGAGAAAGAGACAGGGGTATCCTTGAGTTTCACTGGCCAGCAAGTCCAGCCTAATTGGTTAGCTCCAGGCCAACGTGAGGCCCTTTGTCAAAAGAGGTGGATAGGGTTTAGAAGAATGAGCTTCCAGGTTGTCCTCTGGCCTCTACATGCATACCCACCCACCCACTCCTGGGCACACACACATGCATAAAAACCAGCAAATTGCACCTGGGAAGCTGGTGCTTTCAAAACAAATGTCTGGACTACATAAAAGACGGCACTCAAAATGTACAAAGAATGCTTTAAAAATCCAGTAACAAAACAAATACCTCAATTTTTTTCCAGAAAAAGTCAAAAGATGCAAAGACATTTGAGAGGCAAATGATTCATGACAAATGTTCAATATCATTAGTCATGAAGGAAACAAAAATTAAAATATAACGAGATATATCATTGTTCATCTATTAGAATACCTGAAACAAGTCCAGGTGGTGGTGGCACACGCCTTTAATCCCCACACTCGGGAGGCAGAGCCAGGCAGATCTCTGTGAGTTCAAGGCCAGCCTGGTCTACAGAGTAAGAGCCAGGACAGGCACCAAAACTACACAGAGAAACTTGTCTGGAAAAAAACCAACAACCAAAAACCAACCCTCCCCCCCCAAAAAAAAGAGAATACCTGAAACAAAACAAAAACAGACACGTCAAAGAAACAATTGTGCATTGATTGTTGGCTTCAATTTTCAATTTGACACAGCCTAGAATGGCCTGGGAATAAAGTATTAGCAAGGGATTGTCAACACTGAATTGGCCTGTGGGAATTATCTTAAATGGGTTGATGTAGGAAAGCCCAGCCCACTGTGGGTGGCATCATTCTCTAGTCAGGGGGATCATGACCGTCTAAGAGCAGAGAAATCACTGAGCACAAGCAAGCGAGTGAGCGAGCGAGCACTCGTGTATTTATTTCTCTTTGCTCTTGACTACACATGACACAACTGGCTGCTTCAAATTCCTGTCACTTCCCGTGATGGACAACAACCTGTAATTTTGGGCTAAACCCTTCCTCCCCTAATTTTCTTTTTGTCAGGTTTGGTTTGAGGTTTTTTTTCCCCTCATAGCTATAGAAACAAAACTAGAACAGGTACCAATGCTGTAGGGAATCCAGGATGAGTGGAATTTCCATACATTGCTCCTAGGAATGTGAAACAGCAAAATCACTCTGAAAAACAATCTAGTGTTTTCTGGGAGCAGGGATCTCATTCAGCTCCTTACGAAGAGAAATAAGAGTATCCACCCAGAGACACATATAAGGCTGCATACAGGAGCCTCATTCACCAGAGCCTGAAGCTGAAAACACCTAAAAAAGTCATTCCCTAGTAAACAGTTAAAGTGTGGTCATCTAAAACCTGTACAAAAGACTACTACTAAGCACTAACAGAGGAACAAACCACTGATAAGTACCACTGCAAAGGGATTGATCTTAAAAGTTGTGCTGGATATGAGAAAGCCTACACAAAGCATGATGTTCTGGAAGAATCGAAACTATAGGGACAGAAATCGGATCATCAGTTGCCAGGGACTGTAAAGGGGTGGGTCTTTTACTAAGGAACACAGATTATACTCTTGAGCAAAGAAAATAATTCATATATTTCAAAACAAAGGCCTGCAGGAGGGAGCTAGTTTATAGGCAGGTGCCTCCTTGGTGATGAGGGAGAATACAGGTGCCTTAGGTGGTTATTGCTGGCTGAGGCTGAACGGTGGAGGGTTTCATTACTGAATATGTTTGTTAGAACTTATCATGCTATCCCTGAAAAGGAAGAATCTTTCTAAATGTCTTCACCTCAATGGAGCTACCTAGAAATGATCTTCATAATGAAGGCCAGCATTACAGGTCTGCCTGTGGACTCTGGGTAACCTTCCCTGCTTGTTCCCACAGTTGTGTGACTCTCCTGCCCCTCCCCCCAAATTCCTGCTGAGAAGCAGAAGCAAGAGGCTACAGGTCTCAGGTGTTGGGGGTCTTCACACTAACTCAGTTCAGCTTTTGGTGCCAACTCAGACAAATCACTCAGTCCCTCTCAGCCCCATTGTCAAATGAGGAGTTTTCACTTGCTTCCAATTGTAGCAGAACAGGAGTGAAGCCTTTCCAGCACATTGTGCTTACACACCTTGGAGGCCTGTGGGGGTGGTGTGTTAAGGTGACATAGGGTATAGACATAGGGCCCTCCACCTTCTCACTGTCCTAACCCCAAGGGACTCCAGTGACCTTCTGGCCCCCACATTATTAATACCCAAAAGTCTAACAAAAGAAAGCTCATTCCTCTGTAAGGCTGTGTACATGCTTTACATGTGAGGTAGGGAGATAGTATCTTCCTGTACCCCACATCAGTAGTCTAGGTACTATTTTACTCAAGGGCCATGTCATCATGTTCCATAGGTCACACAGGTCTCCCACACAAAACAGCAAGGCCAGGCCCTCCACCTAGGTTGAAGGGCCCTGTCCCTGGAGAACTCAGCCTTGAAAACACCCAAGGCTACATACATAGTTCTACAAACAAGACAGCCGAGGACTGAGATGTGGTGCCAATACCGGAGCCTAAATTCCCATTCCACCACTTCGCCTCTGTGTGGCCTCCGGTAAGAGAGATATTGAGTTTCTCTCTAAGCCACTGTTTCCCCCTCAGCGAAACAAAGACACAAGGCTGCTGGCTTGGTTACAGAAATCACTTCTCAGAACAGCGTAACAAGCACTTAATTAGTGTCACTTATTATTATTTAATTTGACTTCCTTGGAGTACTGCTGTGGCAGCTCCTGTGAGTCTTGGCATCTGTGGAGCTTTCTTTCCTAATGCTCAATGCCAGAAGGTGCTGCACCTTGGGGTGAGGGGGCAAGATGTTCTTTTCTACTTATCTCTTTCTAAAAGAAGGGAGGCAGCCTTCGGGTTAATTAGAACCCAAGACTTCTTAACTAAACTGTACTTATCAAAAGAGTAAAGAGGAATAGATAAACAGAACAGACCGCTTTGGAATGCCTGCATGATGGCCACGCCACCATCCAAGCGCTGCTGCACACAAGCCAATTTCTATGGAGGGGAAACAAGGTACAAAGTCACTCCCATATGGATCGGAGCAGGATTTGCTGGTATCTGGGGGAGATTACAAATGAGCTCTCTTGCTGTTCACATCTGAGCCGACTGGGGCACATTCAGTTTTTAATCTGGGCCAATTTTACGGATCAAAAAACTAGTCTTTCCATGGGATGTAAATGAGCCTACAAGGAAAAATTCCCCTGAAGTTTATGAAGTAGCTGTCATTGTTCACCCAAGCAGCTTTTCAACCTGAAAGCCATTGTCTGGATAAAATTATGAAGTAATTAAAAAAAAAAAAAAGCTTCTTCTAGGCTAGAGTTAGTCTAAATATCCCTTCTACCTTGGTGGGGCCAAGAACATTTAAAAGGAAGTTTTTCAAAATCACCCCCCATCCATACTTCAAGGAAAGCCAAAGAAGCCAACATGATACATTGGTGACATGAATATCTGAGTGAACCAGGCAGAAAACATATTTTTGGAGAGGAATGATGAAATTTAGGAAATAAAGGGGCAAATGGGGCACAACGTGTGCAATTGTATACAGTGGGCCTTTGTGCAATAATTTTTACACCCTACTTAAATGGCTTGAAGTTTACCCTTAGGGGTCCTTGCATATGTCAGTCAGGCTAAGAGCCATGGATGTATGCATGAGCTAGTCAAACACGCAGCTAGGTGGTTTCGTGTGCAGAAACCTGCAGAATGTGAGTGAGCATAGTGTAGTTTTCTGAAGGAAAGAAGGTCAAAGGAGCCTCATATTGAAATGCTGGGAGGTGTATGAAGATTTGAGAAGACAGTTTAATGTGAAACTACCTTGGGTGGCTGCTCTTGCCTCCCAAATGAACTGGACAGTGTGCAGAGAGGTTTGTTCCCAGTCCCAGTGTGGTGTGGACACTGAGAATGTTCCTAAATTTCAAGTCAAGTAAGGGGATACAGGTGACCACCGACGCAGTCTGAAGACTGAGATATCTCCTAGGATAAAAGGCAACAGTCCTACGACTTCCTATAGATATATTTAAGCAGCTCAAGGGGAGCCTGCCAAGATTATTTTCTTTGCACTCCGATAATTTTTCCTGGTTTGCCTCTTTCTTGTAGAAACATTGTGAAGGGGGACTCCACTTTCTGTGAGGTTTTGCAGGCTGGATCCAGATAGTTAGATTGTTTTCCATTGTTCAGAAGACATAATTAATCCCATAAGACAACCCCCACTTGCAAAGTAAGCTAAGAAAAAGCAGATTTTTTTTTTCACAATTCTAAATATGGTCCTGGCCAACAAAGACTAAAAATCGTTATTCGGAAGCAATGTTTGGAACTTTATTGTTTAGAATGTTCTACTTTCCCTCGTGACACAAACCAAATCAATGTAGATTTAAAAAACATACTTTTTACCTAGAGGAAATGCTAGTTTTTGTGGCTTCACATTCTCCCCGATCCTTTGTATTTGCTAGCCTATAGCTCATACATCTTTGAACAGCAGAGCACAGGCAGGAGTTCTAAACAAGATCAGGTTAAACCACTGAGGGCTCCTTTCTGCACAAATGGCCCCAGGGTGCAAGAGTATCCCCAAAACAGAAAGCAAGCGCAGGTCCCTACCCAGTGTTTGGACAGGACCGGAGCCAGGAAGGGGAGCTCCAGGCAAACCTTCAGACACTCAACAGGAAATGGCTGGGCTCTAGGCAGTATGAATCCAATAAGATGTTCAAAGAAGCAGGAGGAGCTGTTGAAGTCCTCTGCGCTCTCTCAGCCCTCAGTAACCGAGACAGGGCGATCGCTGCCCCCAACTTTTAGCAGTCTGTGGTCCCATACAGAGCCCACCACCGCTGCTAGCTCCGGAAAACAGATTGGTTTGTTTCTTTTTTAAAACCATCTCCCTGGAACCGCCTGAGCTAGGAGAGGGCGAGGCTCACCCTTCGGCTGAGCACTGAACACAGCCTACGCGGGCTGAACCCTCGCCGGTCAGCGGTGAGAGCAGTGTGGAGCTGTCTGCTCTTGTACCCCACCAAAGGCCAGGACCGGGGTGCTCGGGCACCATGACTCGGAGCGCACTGAGAGCTTTACCTGATTTTCGCAGAGCGGTTCGGAGTGACACGGCATTGAGTGGGAGGCTGCAGGCCAGGAGCAAGAAACGGAGCAAGAAGGTTGGGGTTAAATCCATCTCACCGACGACGGTGTCTGCAAAGTTTCACCAAGTCCCGGGCGCGCGGGGAAAGGGCGTCTCCTGGGGGGACGTGGGGACGCCAGTGGCGCGCGGATGAGAAGGCGGGGAGCCCAGGGAGCTGAATCAGGAGCCCCTCGGGAGTCCGAGGAGGCAAGGCAGCAGCTGGGAGCCTGGCGTGCTGGAGTGAAGCGGGCTCTCTCGGCTGCAGGGCTTTTCGGGGCTGGGGAGTGGACGCTGGAGGCTGAGGGGAGGGACGCACTGGCCGCCGGAGGGAGGGCGGCTCGACCCGCCAGAGATGGAATTACAATCTAGTGGAAGAGCGAGGGGCAGGGTCTGAATCAATTCACTCCTCGCCCACCTCCGGAGCAGACAGCCCCCAGCTCAGCCCTTCCCCGTGGGTGACCTAGATTGGGGGCCTGGGTGGGACCGACTTCGCCACTCCGCGGGAGTTCCTTGACTCAGACTGAGGGCTCAGGGTCCTCGGCTGGGTCCTGACCCTGAACTCTTGGGTTGCCTCGGTTCCGCTGGCAGGACCCTTCTTTCCCCACGCCCCTCTGTGTCTCTTGCACCCAGTTTAAATCACTTTTCCTAACACCTCAAAGGTTACTCTACTCTGTCTGGAGCTCCAGAGGAAGCGCAAGGGAGGGGCTGTAATTTGCAAGTGGGGACGGGGGGGGGCGGGGCGGACCAAGTCTGGGGTGCTAAGAAGATAAATGGGATTTAAGGCGCACAGATGGAGAGCTGAGGCTAGGCCACTCAGATGCAAAGGCTAAATGAAGATTAGGGACTGGTGCCTGGGGAACAGGTCCCTTCATGGTGGTGGATGGCAACTTTGGACCCTTCAGGGAAGGAGATCCAACTCCCAGCTAATCCTGCAACTCCCAGCCGGTTTCTGTCCGGGAAGGTCCTCTGTAAAGGGGGCGTTTGCAGGTCAGGCTGGGATTGGGGAATAAGAACAAGGAGGGGGCCAGCACGTAGCTCCCCAGCTGAGGATAGACCTTTCTCCCCTCCAGAAATGCGCGGCTGGTTGGAGTTTCCAGTACTGCCCCAAAAGGGTGCCAGCTCCAGCGTAAACTGGCGTTCTGACCTCCGGGCCTTCCTGAAAGCAGATAGAATAAATAAACTAAGAGGAATGCACTAAAAAGGAAAAGGAGCCCTCGCCAGATCCCAGGGAAAGATCAAAGGCCCTCGGAAGCGCCCCACAGATGGATACTGCGGTCACTGACTGAGGTCTGCGGGTGATCGCCACGCCCCACCTGGGAGAGCAGCGTCCTGCCGCTTCTTGTTAACCTTCCTGTCGGAGAGCCAGAGTGTGGACTGAGTCCCCGCCCCCTGATTTCTACGCTTGACCCCGAGATGTACCTAATCCTGTTAGCAAGGTGAAAATATATTTCCTTACCTTTTGACATTGTTCAGGTGTGCAACTGTCCCATAAATAAATTCAAAGCCCACCCCTACTAGAATATCTGGACATCTAAATCGGGGACACCGGAGCTTCTCACCGAACTAGTGTGGGAAAGTCCAGACTGAACTACACTTCTGAGGTGAAGCCTGGCAGGCAAACCAAGCAAGGTGACTCTGAAGAGACACTTTCTGCCACTACAGCAGGCCACTGAGATCATTGAGGGCGCTCTAGGTCATCTCCCCCGCGTCCGTGCCACGCTGGAATCTGCTTTCAGCTTTCTGGGCATGGAGTGCCACCCCCATTTGTATCTTTCTGTTTCACCTCCTAGCAGCAGTGACTTTTGACATCGGAGTTGTTGGGATATCCCGGACCAAGCCAGTGCCCTTTCCTTCTCGCTTAACATGACTCCTTGGTGCATAAATTTGAATAAATAATAATCATGAGTATTAAGACCAACATCTTAATATGTTAGAACGTATGATGTGTATGTATTATATGTATGTAATCTGGGTACAGGGCTCTCTTTGAAGTGCTTTTTAGTCCCCATAGCAACTATACCAAGAAGGCGTGGCTCTTGGCATTATCCCCATTTCACAGCCAAGGAGACTGAAGCAGGAAAAGGCTGAGTAACGTGCCCAAATTCATGCACGTCCTCTCCTGGAAAGTGCAGAACTGAGACTAATCTAGACCTTCTGCCTCCAGCGCAGAGCCAGGCTCTCAAGGGGCATTAGGTGGAGGACAGATCCAACAGGAGACTTGGGAGTTTCTCCCCAGGCTCTGCTTGGAGGGTATGTTCCCCAAATGAATGGATGGTGGCCATAGCTCAATTTTCAGAGGGCTTGTGGTTGTTATTGTTGTTGTTTGCAATTTGTTTCGTTTTACTTGTCCAGGCAAAGCTTCGCCATGTGGTCCAGGTGCACCTGGAACTCATGGCATAGACCACCATAGTCTTGAAATGAGAATCTTCCTTCTTTAGTCTCCCCAGGTGCTGCTGGAAAAATGACAGTAGACCATCAGGATCATTGAGGCCACTAGAGGTCATCTGCCCCACCTCCATGCCACACTGGAATCTGCTCTCAGCTTTCTTAACATAGTTTACCACCCCCATTTCTACTGCACCCCTAGTTCTACCTTCAGCTTTGTGTTAGCTGATGCAGCAGTACCATGGAATCCCAGCCCCCATCCCTCCCCTCCCTCCACATTGTGTCTTTTTAAAATCCCGTTATAAAAATTGCCTATTGTTAATTTTGCAAATATGGGTTTTTAGCATACTGACTGCTCTGCCAGATAGGAGCTGAGGTCTCTCCCTGGCCATGTAGTCTCTACCTGCTCTAGACGGCCACAGCTGATGAAGGAAGCAGGTTTCTTTCTTCAAAGGTTACCCTTGTTTCTCTCCTGCAGGCCTCACCTTTGAGTCCTATTTGATTTCTGAGGGCCTCTGCATACTCTGGGTCCTGGGGCCATAGACATGAAACTTTCTTCATGGGAACTGTCACAGACGTAAAGGGAGGTTTAGAAGGAACCCACTCCCCTCCTTTACAATTAAAATCACCTTCCCTCAAGGCTCACTCTCCTTGCAGTCTGACAACCAGCTCATGGATCATGTAAATCCAGGTAAAGACAAATGAGACACTTGCCATTCACTCTCTTCCTGCCTCGGGGGGAGGCGGGGTGGGGCATGGAACCAACAATGGCAAACATTACTTGGAATGTTTTGTTTTTAAAAAATGTGTTCAAATTCTCTGGTGATTTCAACTCAATTAATGATGTCGCCAGGAGGCAAATGGCCTTGCCTACTTCGCTCAATGTCATTAGAAGAAGAGTCTGGCTTCTGCTCCATGGATAGATGTGAAGAAAATAAAGGGAAACTTTCAGTTGTGGAGTGTTTGATAACACCCTAAATGAAGGCAAGAGAAGCACAGAAGGGAAAAAATCGTGTCAATTTTGGTGTCATTGACTTAATGACATAAAATTTGCAATATTTATTAAGTAGATTGGACAGTAACAAAGTGTCATTTTACCTTTCCTCCCCGGAAAGCCACCAGGTGTTTCCGGTGGCTTTCTACAGAGACCTGCAAGCACCAAGAAAATCACACATGCTTGGGCTTTTCTCACACAAGAGCACCTTCTGCATATTTATTAATCCACAGGCTCTTCCAAGTCAGCAGATCCTCTGCCTCCTCACTAACATCTGAATAATCTTCTATCATGTGATGTCTGATTTATTTGTTCTTTTTTTCTATTGTTTTCTATTGTATCATGATAAACAACATTGCAGTGAATGACCTTGAATGTGGGGGGACCATTTGCTCATGTTATCATAGACTGCAGGGTTCATTTCTAGACGGGCCTTTGCTCAGCTAAAGATAAATGCTTTCAATTTTGATAATTTGGCCAAAGAAAATTGTACTTTGGTACATAATATGTAAGTATAACTATTTCTACAAATTCACACCAACATAATGTCTTACCAAACTAGACATATATTATATGTGTGGAATATACATAGCACATGTTTTATTAATGCATAAGGTATGTAGGTATTCAGCCTGAAGAATTGTGTATAGGAAAATGAGCACATTGTAATACCATCAAGATCAAGACATAGACCCATCCAGTACTCATCAAGTCCTGCTCACAATTCTCTAGCGTATATTTCTGAGACAGAATTTAAACATCCCATTGACAGATAAAACTAGATCATCAAACAATAGAATCATTTCCCCCATGTCCAACATCTGTTGAGAATGGGTCCCATCATGTGGTAGCCTCTGTGATAAGAATGTAAACAATATAGCACAGAAAATACAAACAAAATATAACAAAAGTACAAAACAAATGGACTTGGGAGAACTTGTTTTTATTGGGGGAAGAAAACAATTGTACAGACAGTCGTTCCCTAAAACAGAATACTGGAGGTATAACAGTGCAAGTACCAAGGTACAGGATGACACGTATTACTATAAAATGCACAGCCATCCCTATGAACTGAATTGCATCCCTCCCAAATTAATACGTCAGTGTACCAAAGTCCCAGGTATCCATGACAGACAGAGTTTTATAGAGGAGTCAAGGTTAAGGAGGTCACAGGGCTAGGTGCGTAATCTAATAAGACTGTGATTGCAATCTCAATACTCAGAAATCAGAGGCATGTTTGAGGCAGCCAAGTCCACCTAGTAAGTTTTAGGCCAACTATAACTACATGATACAAAAAAGTCCCTCCTCTTTCCTCTTCCCTCCTCTTCTCTGCTCCCCTTCACTCCTTGCTTGTTAGAACACAGTAGGAATGTGGCCATCTACAAAACAGAGTTGTCCCCAGAACCCAACAAAGCTGGCCCCAATACACTACTATTGTTTAAGCCACTCAGCATTTGGCACTTTGTCGCAACAGGATGAGAAGACTAATAACTATCAGTCTCATTAAAGTCTAAACCATGATTATGTCCATAATGGGATTTCCCAGGTACAGTCCTGGACTTATTTCTGGTGAATTTTCATTTACGGCTAGTGTACTTTACAAACTGTGTAAGAACTATTACCCAGTGTCATGAACACTTCATTCCATGCTTCCTTCTGAATGTTTTAAACTTGCCTTCCACATTTAGACCTGCATAGATGGAGCAGGAAGCAAGACAATGCTTGAGGCTTTTTCAGCTGGGTGCTCCCTTCTAACTGAAGGGTGGGAAGGTCCATCTCCACATGGTGTCTTGGGCTCATTCTCCAGGCTAAAACTAGGACTGCCCTTCTCACTCAAGTCCAGCCAATGGGCATCCAGCATGATCCTTTGGTGGATACAGGATCAACTACCTTCAAATACCTTACTGATCAGACTCCAGGTGTTCTGGAAACTTCCACTGTTTGAAATATACACTTCAAGTTAAATGAACGTCTTGTTTAAGGAACATAAAATAAAGAGAGGTAGAGGAACATGTTTTAAGGACTTTAACCAACATATTTCTTCACAAAATGGGCACATTCTTCCTGCAAAGGAAGGAAAGTCACATTACTACAGTGCCAATTGCATAATCATAATGACCAATTTAATGGTAATTTAGTTGTCTCCTAGGACAGCAACTCCAGAATCTACAGCAAGTAAGATACTCAAGTTCACAGTGATCCGGGAAGGAGAAATATGTGGTGAGTAAAGTTCAGAGTGGATTCTTGGTAAAAGCAAAGCCCTGAAATAACACATAGACCCATCCTAACCTGAGAGATCAAGAGTACATATTGTGGGAAACAGTGGAACCTGTGAAGCTACTTAAAATATAAACAAACAAATAAATGAGTAAAGTGGCCAAGGCAGAATCAGAGTAAACGTCAGGTGTTAGTGGATGTGTGTGTGTGCAGGAGTCCACAGTGAACGGAGGAGACCGGTGGTGGTGTGTTTTTGTTCTTTAATGCTTGTGATTTAATCAGTGGAATGTCTTTATTTGGGTCTAAGAGAAAATATGAATGACTTTTAAAAGGCTAGAGGGCAATTCAGGTAAAGGACTTGGTAGGATAGGAAGAACAACACCGATTGAAATAGCGAGAGAAAGATTCAGACCTGAACATCTTAGAAGGGGGAAATGAAGCACATAAAATGAGCACTCCCAAGGGGCAGGTGGGCAGGAAGAGTAGACCTCACAAACTATGTCATTCTGTCCAGAGCTGCCAAATTAAACATGCAGGAAAGAGACACAAGCTGCCATTTTCTTGACAGCGCAGAGATCTGGTGTGTGAAAGGCTTGGAGATGTTGGGGATGCTTCAAGGACATCCGGCCTCCCATAGCTGCTAACCACATGCGGTATAGCAAAACAAGGGGGCCCAAAGTTGTCACATAACACTGTGTCTCTTCCTAGAGGTATCTGTGTTGAGAGCTGTCTTGCAATTGCAAAATACAGGGCTCATTTGTGGAAGACACAGCAGCTCAGAAGTCTCTACAGACGTGGGGTCAGGAGATCTGTACTCTCCTCCCAGGCCTGTCACTAATTGTCACGAGGAGTTTACTGATTCCACTGACCTCTCAAGACCTTATTTTTCTCTTCTATAAAGTGAAGACATCAGAAAAATGATGTCTCTGTTCGACCTAGACATTGCAGTCTCGGCTTCCACAAAAGGCATTCCTTCCCCACCCTGGTTCAGTCAGATGTCACTTGTTAAAAGCAAAGGAAGTCCTGTATGAGGTTTATTTTCAGAAAAGCCCTGAGGTTTGGGAAGCCATTCATTTGCAAAAAGTAAAATAAAATAAAAACAAAATGAAATGAAATGCAGCATTTAACACACACACACACACACACACACACACACACACACACACACACACCACATATTGATCACAGGACCAAAGCCTTCCCCTGTCTTTGCAAAGGCTCTGGTAAGGCAAATCATAATTTCCAGGCAGCCCATATCCAGTCCTCCCACTCAGCGGAAATGGGAGGCTAAGAGGCGTGAGAAGGGAAGGTGGGGAGGGCAGACCTCCAGTGTTGGAGGTGAGCCTGGGAAGCAGGAGAATGCAGACTTCATTTTTGAGTTATTCAGCAACGATGCTTATAAATATGGATTTTCCTGATGCCAAGAGAAAACCTGTGAAAAGAATTAAAAGTACATTTTGCCATCTGAGATTGATTTTATTTTATTTGTGTGTTTCCTAAAAGGAGGACAATAAGAACTAGGAGGTAGATTAAAGGATTGGGAAGTATAGCCAGCCTTCCACATCCACTGCTTCAATACCGTTGAGATTCACCCGTCCACAGCTGGAAAATACTCCCCTCACCTCCAGAAAACTGTGTCCCTTTTTACAACCTACAGACTTCTTTGTTGTCATTACTGTCTAAACAACACTTTATAATAACTACTAACATAGAAATTATATTGTATTAGGTTTTTATAAATAATCAAGAGATGGTTTAAAGTCTACTGAAGGATGGGGATTAGATTATGTGGATTTACTGTGGCATTTTATACAAGGAACCTGAGTAACTATGGGATATCCTGGAACTCATTCCTCACAAATGCTGAGAGACAAGGAATGATTACTTGGTCTGAGAAGTGTTACAAAGTAGAATGTGTCAAGTGGGGAGAAAACAGCTAGATTGGGGAGACTTACATTGTACCCAGCCACAGGGGAAAGGGCTGTGGGGTCAGATATGTTCAAGAGAAAGATGTCGTGTGTCATGTCCAGATGGTGGCCTTGTTAGAAAGAGCAACCATGGTGTCTTTTCACTTAACTTACTTAGGCAGGGAAGCAGCAGAGGATGTCTTAGGTTCATGGTGTTACATGAAAAAACAATATAAAGAAGGATCGATGGTCAAGGATGAGAGAGTTAGCTTTTGTTTCTTGCCCTGAACAATGGGGCATAAATTATATTTCCAAAGACGTGCTCATGGGACAAATGGATATACTCTGCCTACCACACGGTGGAGGCGCACCGAATGTGTGCTTCATTTCATCCCATCAATGTCACATTTCCCAGAGACAAAGGTGAGTCTACCCCAGGCTGAAACCCCAGAAAGCACGGAGATGTCAAACAAGATCCGAGGTCAAGACAAAGAACCAAATCGCTCATTTCCTACATGGACCCGGAATCGTGATGAACCAAAGATTGAATCTTGGGACAATGAAAGACCTTCCAAAAGAGTGATGAGATAATAGGTGAGGGTTCTTCTGGGTAGGGAGAGTGACTGGTCCATTCAAATGGGGGCGTGTGCACACAGAACCGACTTCCAAATGGCAGCAGACACTATCTAGCCTCAGCTGCTGGGGAGGCCCACTCAGAGTTTCCGACAGCGTTAGTGCCTCTTAATTCATCCAGTATGTTTGATTTTCATGTTCTCTGTCCTTCGGTGTTGTTTGTTACTTATTATAGGGCTCCAGATGAGTCACATTGCTTCTCTGACATCGTTTTCCTGGGCTAAACTGGTGAGATACAATGTCCTTCCCAACTTGCACATTCTTGTGTCCCTTTTAGGACAGGGTTGTCCCATGCACATCCTCCTCAGTTGTGTCTAGACTGCAGCAATGTATCCCAGGAGACGCCACTAAGGCTCTTGGATCTGAGTGTGGGAAGAGGTCAGAGTGTTTGCTGAGTGCATGATCATAGATAAATCATCCATGAAGATGTTTAGAACACGGAGATGCTGTCTTATGTGTGGTAAGTGTCCTTGAAACTGTGTATTTGGTGAAAAGGGGGATGGATACTTCTCTGGCTCCAAACTCTTTTGTAGTGGTGAACTTAATTGTACATGTACACAAAATCATATCATTCAAGCTATCTTCCTTCACTGAGGTGAGAAGCAGAATGTGGCAATGGAAAAGCTGTACTTAATAGGGGCAAGAAAGCATGTGTGTGTGTGTGTGTGTGTGTGTGTGTGTGTGTGTGTGTGTGTCCCATGTATTTGTATATGTGTGTATATATTTGTGTAACTAATGTATCTATATGTACTATTGTTCTTCGTGGACCTGAGGGTGCAAGTAGATGTGCTTGTGCATTCTTACGCTTTCACTAACCACAGGGAACAAAAACATATACAGGAGGAACTCGGGACAAAGACGAGACACTGACATCAGGAAAACACATTAGAATTGGAGAAAGGAACAGACATGGACGATGTAGAATATTGCCACATGTGTCCTGTACAATTGTCTTATATTTGACTGCATAGTTTCACGTTTGCATGTTGTCACATTTTTAAGACAAAATGAGTAGGTACATGAAACTACCATCACGAGCTGATGAACCTTCACAGGTGTACCATTCTTTAAAAAAATCTGAATAAGTGTATTTTAAGACCATGTTTTTCTGATGTCAAGTGTTCAAGGTGGGGTATGAGTAACAATTATCACTGAATTCTTTTAGGAGTACCCTTCTTTAAGAAATTTGAATTGATACCCAAGATTCATTCAGAAAATGACTGGGATTCTTTTCATGCTTAAAAAAAATCCATCGTAATTTCTCTAAGTATTTTAGTTTAAAAATAGAAACCCATCAAGAATATTCAAGCTAGTCATTCCAGTCTGTATATGCTCAAAAATAAATACAAATGTTGAACTTAAAATACGAGCCAGTGGAAAAAAAAGTAGACTATGTATACCAAAATTGGTATCCAAATAAAATTCAAATATCGTATTAATGGGAAAAAATAATTGTGCTTACCAGAAAACATGCTATTCAAAAGGTTCTCCATCTTCCACTCACATTTTCCTAGGAAAGCAAGTTGCATGGTCATAATGGAAAACAGTAATGCAGTCCTTAGCACTTCCTTGTTCCTGCAGCAGCATTCACAACTGACAAGCTGTGGAACAATAGTAAGTCCTCCAGCAAACGATGGCTAAGGAAAGCGTGTGTATGTGTGTGTACGTAATATGAATGTTCTTCAGTCCAAGAAAAAGAAATCTTGTAGTATACAACAACTTGGATGCACTTTGGGGACATTACATTAAGTAAAACAACCCAGTCACGGGATGAATACTATATGACTCCAATTATGTCCAGTACCTAAAAAAAAACAAAAATCAAACTCAGAGAAATAGAAAACACAATGGGGGTAGTCACCAGAGATAAGGGACTTAGTCACTAATGTGTAGGTAACAAGTTTTTAGTTATGCAACATGAATAGGCTCTAGAGCAGTGGTTCTCAATTTGTGGTTCATGACCCCCACAGAGATCACGTATCAGATATCCTGCATATCAGCTATTTATACTTCAATTCATAACAGGAGTAAAAAATACAGTTATGAAGTCGCAACAAGATAATTTTATGGCTGGGGGTCATTACAACATGAGGAGCTGTGTTGGGTCGAAGTATCAGGAAGGTTGAGGACCACTGCTCTGGAATTCTCCTGTGCAGCCTTGAGCCTGGGGATGGCAACACTGCACTGTGTACTTGAAGCAGGTAGTTTTCAGGACCAGCTTAGTAACCTGGGACCCCCAGCTGCATTGAGCTACACATATACCTCTCTCCAAGCAAAGCAACTCATTACTCATCCCTAACACTACCAAATAGCTCCCTAGGAACCTTCCAGTAATTTCCCTTTGTGGTTACACACACCCAGAGATATATCTTGGAACTGGAGACAATGAGCTGGCCCATCCTGGACTGGCTTTCAGTGCATGCACAGTAATACAAGCTACATCTTCATAATGAACACATAGGCATATGATGAACTATGTACCATCATATGCCTATGCATGATTCATTAGGCATGGGGTTGAAATTAGATGCATCATGGGAAAGGACATATACAGGGAACAAAGACTACATCACCTAAGCTTGTCAATCAAAACAGGAAACCACCTCTACCCCACACCTAGAGACTAGCTCCTTCTTTACCACGACTGAGGCTCTTGAAATACTGCTCTTGGAGCCCTCTGCTTCCTTGCTGGATTGTTTACTCTATGCCTTTGCAGCCTTTGAAGAAAATCCCTTGCTGTTTTGTTATTTGTGTGTGCTTCTTCAATTCTTTCAGCAAGATGTCAGCAACCTGGGGACACCTGCTTCCTATAGTGACCACCAACATCTGTACCTCACCAGAAATTACCAAAAAAAAAAAAAAACCCTCTTCCTATAATATTTATTTGATGTAAAGAGTGAATTGTAATAGACAGTTATCTCTAAAGATCACCTACTGGGATATTTAAAGACCCGAGAAGCAAGTTTTTATACCTCCAAGGTATCTATAAATCTATCTTATGTGTCAAAGTCATTATTAACAGAACCCAGTATGTTTGTTCAGGCTTAAAAGTTAGCCTGTCGGGAACAGGGGGAAGAAATTGTGATGAGATTTTATCCTCAAGCATCTAGATTAAATTGACTTACTTTGCAAAAATAATTTGGTTTGAGAAATGAATACATATAAAGGAGAATTTGGTAGATTCAACAGTCCTAGGCAGCCCTGGCATTCCTTGCCTCATCCCTCCCTCATCCCATCCTATGCACGAGGAAGCAGGAAGACAGGAAGAATGCCACAGTGGACCAGCCAGAGAAGAACTTCAGGTTCTGGCCCTGGCTCAGTTCCTTCCCCAGTTTGGTGAATGAAGGTCAGGCATGACCTTTGCCCTTCAAGGCCACCTTCCTACTGTGCACTTTCATGCCCTCCCTAGACCCTTGGCCTTTCCACTTCAGAGTGCTCCTGTGTGAATTGCCGTGCCTACTACCGCATGATATTAGAGAGTTTTGATAAATTATTTATGCTGATTAAAAAAAATACTATTTTCAAGCAAAGTGTAAATGAGAGATAACAGTTTTGCCTTTCTAAGGGCATATTTGCATTTTCACAGGAAATCAAAGCAAGAAAAGAAGGAGATAACATAATGTGCAAATAGATGGCTCTGTATCAGGAGTTCAAAGTCACTAGGGGACGTCATGAAGCAGAGATTCCAATCTAATCATTTAGGGGCAAGGTCTCAGCATCAGAGTGTTTTCCTTCTTTTCTTTTTTCTTTCTTTCTTTTTAATCATCACTCTATGTGATTTCCATGCGCAATCAAAGTCGGGAACTGATATTCTGGCCTAAGAGCATGTGGTCCATGCTGAAGCTGGACCCTGAAGGCTATCGACCGGATGGATCCCTGCATCTTATAGGAGCCTACCTCACAGCAGCGCTTCTCTGCCTTTCATGCGAGCTCTTGTCTCCTGGGATCTTATTAAAACTGCAATTCTGACTCAGTAGTTCTGGGTGGCTCCTGGGATCCTGCATTTCTCACAAACACCCAGAAGTTATCAGTTCTGTCCTTCTGAAGGCTACATGTGAGTGGTGAAGGTAGAGATGACATCAAGGGTCCTGCCAACTCTCAAGAGTCTGTGCTTCTCTGAATTGAGAGCCTCGCCGCTGAGAAAATGTTTTCCCACAGAGGGAGCATGGGTGCTTGAACTAACAGGGTGGGTTCCTGGAACTCCACTGCACGTAAGGGTGAATAAATGTGCCAGAAAATAGAACTCGCTCAATCAAACCATTGGGGGCATCTGGCAGATAATAAGCCAGGGAAAAAACATGTTCTTCAAAGTTCAGCATGGTTATTCACACCTGTAATTTCAGTACTTTGCAGGCAGAGGAAGAGAGATCACAGCAAGTTCAAAGTCAGCCTGGTCTACACAGTGAGTTTCAGGACAGCCTGTAGAAGGAGACCATGTTGGGAAAGAGAGGGAGGGAGAAAAGAAGAGGGGGAAGGGAAAGGGGAGGAGAGGGGAGAACAGGGAAGACAGGAAAGAAATAGGAGGAGACAAGAGAAGGGAAAATCTTCCTCAAAGCAAAGCTCAGCTCAAGGGACCAATGAGCCTCCCCCAAAGTGGTCCTGAGTTGTAGATGCTTACATGGTGGAAGCTGGAAATCTACTCGAAAGATTAGGGTGGGCAAGAGGTCCAGGGAGATAGCTCAGCAGGTTAGGTGTTTGCTAAGCAAGGCTGATGACTGAGTTTGACCCACAGAACACACCTAAAGACAGGAGAAAAATAACTTCATGTTACACACACACACACACACACACACACACACACACACACACACACACACACACACGGTCCCCAACGGTCCCCAACTTCCAGGGGACAACCTCTTTGACTTTATGGTATTCTGGAATTAGTACACATTAAATAGAAGCCATACTTGAAATTTTGAATTTTTACCTTTTCTTGAGCTAGCAATACGAAGTCCAGTCTTCTCTCATGGTGTTCACTAGTGACTGATTGATGCAGTGCTCAGTACCTTTAAGGTTGGTGAGGTTCAGCTATGATGTTCAGAAGGTTGTTTGCATTAAACATATTTGTAACTTAAGATAGTTTCAAGTTATAACACTGCTAATGGGGAGCAATTTCACTATCAGTCAACTCAAGGATCATACACAGAGAGAGAGAGGGGTGAGAGGGAAAGAGAGAGGGAGAGGGAGAGAGGGAGAGAGAATATGCGTGCAGGCACACACAGTGAGTAGTGTTAAAAAGAAAATAGTCAGAGGAAATGGCCAGGGCTACCAAGGCCAATAGTTTGATTCTGCGAACCAAACCCAAGGATAGTGGAATAAGGTTGTCCAAAGACAGAGCCTACTGAAAGAACGGGAGATTGTAGAGGAACAAGGGTTTTCCTCAACAAGTCTTTAAGTTTCGCAAATAAACAAAACCACACACACAGATGTGTCACCATCCCCAGGTCACAGAACTAGTGACAGGGGTGGTCAGGATCCTCACAAGGGCAGGTAGGCTCCTAGGCCTCACAGCCTATCTGTGACAAGACTTGGGGACCACTTGAAGTGTGTTCTCCAGATTAGTGATCTATGCTTGGAAATGTTCTGTGCTCTTTCCTTGGTGTGTACGTGGGTCTATCTGTATGGAACAAATCAAACATATCAACTCTACTCTCAAAGCTGGGTGGGCTCAGATGGCCATTTATTTACCAGCCAAAGAAACCCAGACTTCATCCAATGAACAAATACTAAAGACTTGTGACAGGGAGCCATCATGATTTCAAGATATAAAACTGCCAATTGGATGATGTTGATATGAATGAAGAAATACTGAGAGGAGAAGCAACAGGCATTCCAAAGATCATGAGGACTGAGCAGGCTCCTGTTCTGGGTGCCCTGGTATCTAAAAAAAAGAGTCTCACCCATGTCACAGATGACCGTTCTTAAAGAGGAGCTGAAGCAAGCAGAGGTCTTTATTCAACCCTGTGTAGATTTGGAATTTTAAATCAATCCTTAGGTAGTGAGATCTCTGGCAAGCAGGCACATTCGTTTAGTCAAAAGCAAATTGGGAGAGGTAGTCAAAATGGAATGCTTAGCACGTTCCTGGGCAAGGAAGCATGGAATCATCAAATGCTTACCCTAGAGACCCAGCATCCTTCACCTTTCAGAGCCAATGAGGAGGCTTTCTCTGAAGTAACCGAGTCAGCCAAAGGGATGGGTCATCCTGGAAAGGGGCAGGTGTCTGTCCACACAAGAAGGAGGCAAGTCAAACATTTGGATAAGAGAAAAATGTCCTTATTGAGAGCCAGACAAGAGATGAAGAAACAAGAGCCAGACAAGAGATGAAGAGATTAGTGGTTTCGGAAGTTGTGAGCAGAAGAAGGAGTTACTATGACAGAGGAACTGATTTGTGGGGCTAGGGCTAGCACTCCTCTGTATCTGGATTGTGGTTATCCAATTTTATGTGTTTGTCAAATGTATAGAACTCTGTGAACTGTAAGTTATATGTTAATTATACCTTAACAAACCCACTTTTGAAGACTGTACATTGTGTCCTTTGCATTTTATTTTGTGTATTTTAATAAGTAACATTTTTTTTTTGGTTTTTCAAGACAGGGTTTCTCTGTGTAGCTTTGTGCCTTTCCTGGAACTCACTCTGTAGCTCAGACTGGCCTTGAACTCACAGAGATCCGCCTGGCTCTGCCTCCCGAGTGCTGGGATTAAATAAGTAACAAATTAATAAAAAATTATTATGCGTGCCTATGATGTGTATGTGGATGGCAGCCCACTGGTGCCAGGCTGCCCATATAGAGGCCGGAGAAGAACACTCAGAAGTCAGTTCTTTCCTTCTACCTCGTGGGTCCTGGGGAATCAAACTCAGATTGCTGGGCTTGGAGGCAAGCACCTTGATCTGTTGCGCTTTCTCACTGGCCCAATACTACAGATTTTGAGACGGTAGAGTAAGGTTGTAGGTGGTTACGTGGTTTCCCTAGAAAACAGTGTGGCAGAAGCCAGTTCAACTGGATTATATGACCAGTGGATAAAAGGGGAGCACAGAGACCACCAGACCACCACAGGAAAGGCCAGAGCAGAACATGAGCCCCAAGTGATAACATCTAGTGGACAGTCACCAAATCTTTTCCTAAGCATTCAATGAAAGTTATTCTTGTGCTATTTTTTTATGTTGAAGTAAAAGATATGAACAATCAATAAGTACAGTGAAGGCTATAAATGAAGATGTCTTATTTCTGCTTGCCAGGCATTTATATAATTGAAAAACAGTATTATGCACTAACAGATTTAACTTTTACAATCCATCTTCCTTTCTCTTTACTCCCTACCCTTTCATACCGGAATCCATTCCATGTATTTTAAAGACTATTGGTAATGATCACAGGTCTCCAATGCAATGGCAGCAAAAATCTCTTTACTTAGAAAAGGACTAGAAATCCAGGTGTCCACGTAACTAATTACCACATTAATTCATCTTGAGGGCCCCTCATTTCCCCACCATGAGTCATTGATACTTTGCTGGCTGCAGATGAATTCACGGTCTCGGTAACAGAGAAAGCTCTGTAGAGTTAATTCTGCTCTCAGAGAAGCTCAATAAGCCCCCAAGAAGCTTTTGAAAAATCAAAAAGCCCTTAAAAAGGCCTTTAAAAGTAGTTTTTCATGTTTGGCCCAACAGTAATAATGCTTCTTTAGAGATAGCTGAAGTGTGGGCCAATCAATACACTATTAAGACGCTGACAGCCCTGAGATAGGATTACATGGCGGAGAAATTGTGAAACCTTTAGCTTTTTCATTTTCAGCAAGAAGAATTGAGGGAAGTGGCTTTTTAAAATTTATTTTTATCTGAATAGCCTTAGGTAATGCATTCTTTTCATTTTAGATTGGTCAGTTCACCCTCAGTCCACACAGGACTGGAAGACCAAGTTCACTTTCTGTCTCCTTTGTAATGGAACTTTCCCCCCATGTCTGGGTAGGCTTTCTGATTTGAGAGGAAGCTCAACTACTTAAAGCCATGAACAGAAGGTAAATGGATGGACAAACTTGGGTTTCGATAAAACTTTATTTGCTAAGACAGACACAGGCCGTTTGGCCCACATGCCCTAGCTTGCCAACTCTTGGCTTTGTATGTGGGAAAATGAGCCATACCACGGTGACATGGTTTCCTTTGTACTATTCAAACAGGAAGTGACTGGCCAGTCAAAGGAACAAATACCCGGGGTCCCTGGGTTACATGTTATTTTATGTCTGCTTGTCTGCAATGTGTGATGTAGGGGTTTCCTTGGGCTGCTTGTATTATCTGTCATATGACCATGGGCTTGCACATTTGTATTCCTTACCTCACCTCCTTTGACTATTGGGATAGACCTGATATTAATACAAAGAAACTAGAGACAGTATTGCCAAATTGCCCAGGCTAGCTCAGAACAAAAGTGGAAAATAGAAAGGAGGAAGAATGTCACCAATTAAGAAAATAATAAGTGGCTTTCAGAGAGGATGCAGCAGGGCAAGAGGCCTACACCGTGGAGTCCTGACCGGGAAGGCTCAATGGCACAGACTTTGACCTTCAGTCACAGCTGACATTATCTCTGCATGTCTGTGCCTGGCAGACCACCCCTAGCTCTTTCAACCCACTAGAAGACTGTTCTTTGATTTGGGGCCGCAGTCACTTGTACAAAGCCCCTGATTGTTGGCCAACTTGCTGCTTGGGGTCATGGTATGTGCTCAGAGCAAGCTCCTCACTTTAGCTGCTGGACTCTGGGCGGATTCTCCTATGCCTCTGCTGCAAGAACTGCAAAAAATTAGCCAAAGCAAGACATATAAGTTCGAGGTGCTTATTATAACCCTCCAACTGTAATGTGACTTCTGTCTCATGGAGGACTTGGTTTCCTTTCATTTATTTATTTTTAATCCTTTTAACCCCTATTCTCCCCCATTGTGCCTTCACTGGCAAAATTCAACTATTTTAGGGCTGGAAAGAACTTCCAAGTTCATTTAACCCCAATTCTCTGATTTTATTTTTGAAAACCGGATGCTTGGCCACACTTGAACAGTTATCCCCTTATCTGTACATTTCTGCATGGAGACAGAATGTACTGTGGCCAGGCTTTAGAATCAGCCAACAACGGGCCACCTGAATGCTTTCATCTACTCAAACAAAATGTGTTTGAAAAAAAAAATAGTTTAAAACTACAAGGAAATAAAGAAAGGCAAACTTTTAGCAGTTTGCATCACTATTATACATACATTTCAAATAAAAAACTTCTTTTTATTTACTGTTTCTTGCAGTAGGGTTTGAGGAGCCCACTTGCTTCACAAAATAACAACTTCTGAAAACACTTTGAGATGGCCATCATTCAGTTGCTTATCTAATCAATGCATTTAAATAAAGCAACCACCATCAGGTTTCCCTCGTGGTGGTTATTTATAAACATACAGCCCCCTAAATCCGACCACTCACACTCCCAAGCCTCTCTCTTTGCATTTCTGTTTCCTTGTCGCGGTTAGGGGAGTTGACTTAACATCATTCAAATGTTTAACAGTATTCACTTGGTTTGTACTCCATGAGGACCGTAACTGGAATTGTGGCAGACATGGCAGAGAGCCAGCCAGATGTGGCCCAGGCTCTTAGGTGATGATGCTCTGGTGAACTTTCAACAGTTAGTGTTCATTGATGCCTAAACACATGAGAATCTAGTGTTAAGTTTATATTTCATAGGTACTATCTTTTTATCCTTAGGGTACCTGTGAGGGTTGTTCTTCATTATCAGTTTGACTAGATTTAGAATCAGTTAGAGAATACATCTCTGGGCATTCCTGTGAGGGTGTTTTCAGCGACATTTAATGAGGATGGAAGATGAAACCCTGAATGTGGACAGCACCAACTCCTGGGGTAATGTCTCTAGCTGATTAAAATGGGGGGAAAGGAGAAAGCATGCAGGAGAGCGTTCACCACTTGCTGCATCCTGATTCCCAACAACATGATGTGACGAGCTCCCTCACGCTCCCACCATCATGAAGTTCCTGCCAGTGATGGCCTGTAACCCCCTATACTGGGAACTCACAATAAAATCTTCCTTCCTTAAATTGCTTCCTGCCAGGTACAAAAGAGTATCGAATACAACAACCTGCAAGGCGCTGTTCTCCTAATTTATCCAGTATCATGACATCCTAGTAAGTGGAAGACGGAGAGGGTGAGCATAAGTCTTCTCAATCCCGATTTCATCACTGTTCTCCCCTTCTCTTCAGCCACACAAGGGATTCTCCAGAGTCCCCTCTCTTTTTCCACTGACATCTTTAGCCAGAGTAGCCCTAATGGTGCCAGGGTAGCCTTGACTCTAAATACCGTTAGCCTATCCTTCCCAGACACTCTCACGCCCCTCACCTGTCTACCCTAACCCCCAGCCCTTTGCATCTGTGATTACTGCCTTAGGTATAAGCTATTCTATCTGTTTAATCCTTCAGCTAAGACCAAAGAGGCAAAGGAATTTGCTGGGTCCTCTCATCACTAAAGTTCTTCAGGAGAAATTCCTTTCCAGTGGAGAAATGCATTTATTAGTCATTGCTAAGGACATTATTATGAAATTATAATACTTCATGGTGTTTATCATGTCTTAAAATTCTCATGTCTTCTCTTCCTTGGTATTTGCTTAATAGATACACACTCTTATGTGTATAAAATGATCTTATTGGGGAAGGACAATTGAAATGCTATAATCATAAGAGATTAGAATGTCTGTTAACAAGAAACTGGTTAAACAGAACATGGTGCATCCATAAAATGGAATATTATACAGAGGACAAAGGAAGATTTTTATGAAAGATTTTATGGATGTTATTGTTAAGTTTTAAGAAGTCACAAAAGGAAGCCAGGCGGTGGTGGCGCACGCCTTTAATCCCAGCATTCGGGAGGCAGAGCCAGGCGGGTCGCTGTGAGTTCGAGGCCAGCCTGGGCTACCAAGTGAGCTCCAGGAAAGGCGCAAAGCTACACAGAGAAACCCAGTCTCGAAAAACCAAAAAAAAAAAAAGTCACAAAAGGTTATTCATAGCACAATATCTTATTTGTATGAAGAAATGAAAATACATATAAAAAGGAATATATACCTTGAAATGGTATGTAATAAATTTATAATGGTGGCAACCTTCACTGGAGGAAACTAAGTTTCTAGAACAAGGGATAAAAATCAAACATGCTACCTCACTGGTGATCTTTCATGTGATATTACATTCACTCTATCATCTATTCATACAACAAATCAATTTTTGATTAAGAGATAAGACGTCTTTAAGATATTCAGGCTACTCACTGACAAAGCCAACTTGAAGTATGTTAGAGGGTTCCTTGCAGTTTAAGTGTTGGGAGCCTAGAATGCCATAGATGTTGTGTTTTCTGTCCATATGCCTATGGAACAGGCTAAAGTCAAATAATGTCGAGTTATTAGCAACTGAAATATAGATGAAGATAGAGTGGATGAAGAATTGCCTGTGAGCTATTGGTTTGGATTTTTATGATCCTCAACCTAATTAAGCTTACAAACTCACCGTTCTTCAAAAGTGTTCATATGAATACATACAACACCATCATGAGACCATTAAGATAGAATCATAGGAAATGTTCTGTTAAACAGATCAGGAAAAGAAAAGGGGAAGAAAAAGAAAAGGCCATCGTAGCCAAACTTAATGAGAAGCATATGCGTGGCCTCCGGTGGGCCGTCCTCCTAACTTATTTAATTACTTATTTTGATGACCACATGGAAATGCTTTCCTTGTCTTAAAACCAGTTTTAAAAATAAGGGCATATTTCTCAAGATTGGATTACGTGTTGAAGGAAATACTCGTTTGAAGGGAACTGACAGAGAGCTATTTAGCACTCCCTGGCAGAGATGGTTAACTGTCTTCACCGTGGCTGTGCAGTATGTAGGCAGGTATTACTCCATGCCAGCTTTCAGAACAATTCAACAGCTTGTCCTTGGACCACACTGGCTTTGTTGTTTGTGTCCCTTCACAGGCTGACCTTTGGCCTACTGTGGGAGTGCTCAGTTGAAAGATGTTGGGGAAGACAGTGCACTGCTGAGCCAGCAGAGAGCTGTCACTGAGGATCACAAAGGTCAAAACACAGTCCTCTAAGTATTTAAGAAACTGTGACACACATGCTTCTCTATTAGAACACCATCCAGAAGTGGCAAAATATCCAGCAAAATGTCAGAGTAGCGAAGCCCACACAGTCTTCAGTGCTCTCAATTACCAGACATGATGTGAAAAATAACTTATTTCTAATGGTGACAAAACCACAGCTATTATGGATTCTGTTGTGATTTTTTTTTTGTCCATGACGGAAGTAAATTCCAGTTTTCTAGAAAGCATAAATATACAACATTTTCCCCATCAGAGGTCTCAGATCCCCCGAATTCTATCCATTCACTTTTCTTGGGTTTGAAGTCCTTGAATTAAAGCCTCCCTGTCCACTTCACCCCCCACCATCCCTCGACTCCTCTGCTTCCAGCCATCTACAAGGGAACAAGAGAACCAGGAATACTGTCCAGGAGGTTTCAGAGGCAACAGCCGCAGTGTATATGACTGCTGCTCATACTCCATAGACCAGAGCTCATTTTCAAGGTCCTACTTGCTGCCAGGGAAGACAGAAAATGCAGCCTAACCGTGTGTCAGTGAGGAAAGGGAAATGTTTTGGTGAATGTTTACACAGTCTCTATCCTGGGAGACCTCATGATTGAAGATGATGGAAGACAGTCCTGAAATGACACTTGCTATACATTCAAAAAGAAATATTCTTTATAAATTACAAGCCTTTTTTGTAAGTGTTTTGATTTTTTATGAGAAATTATTTTGTAATAAATGAACCTAATTAAAAAAGTAATTTAATCTCTGTTTGGTAATTTAGCACCAAGGAAATTGTTTCCTGCTGTCTTCACCCATTTCTTGAAATTCTGAGCTCTGGAGGGAAGGTTCTCTGCATGGTCCTGTTCATCCTCTGCTGATGGTCATCCTCTGCATGGTCCTGGTCATTCTCTGTTGATGGTCATCCTCTGCATGGTCCTGGTCATCCTCTGCTGATGGTCATTCTCTGCTGATGGTCATCCCCTGCATGGTCTTGGTCATCCTCTGCTGATGGTCATCCTCTGCATGGTCCTGGTCATCCTCTGCTGATGGTCATCCTCTGCATGGTCCTGGTCATCCTCTGCTGATGGTCATCCTCTGCATGGTCTTGGTCATCCTCTGCTGATGGTCATCCTCTGCATGGTCTTGGTCATCCTCTGCTGATGGTCATCCTCTGCATGGTCCTGGTCATCCTCTGCTCATTTGAACTAGCTTTCCTTTGGTTCTCTTGTCTACTCCTGCTCTGTGGCAGAACCTGCTGGTGACAGGCCACAGAAAAGCTTGTGTTAGAAACTTAACTTGTTTGAGGACAAGACACAAAAGATTTCCCTTCACATGCTCACAAAGAATATAAGTTTGTGCTTTGGGTCATGGACTCTTTACATTTTGTATGCTTGGTAATTCCCATAAGCTAATTATGGACAAAGTATGATTCCATGTCAGAAAGTATATAAGGACAGAACAGGGCCAAGATCTTAGACCAGAAATGTGCCCCATGCATTCAGATGACAGTGTCCTTTTGGCTTTGTGGCAAAGAAAGCAAAACTTGTCCCACCACAAAACCCTGGTCCTGTTGCGTGTGCTCTTTCTTTTTCATTAACAACAAAAACAAAACAAAACAAAACAAAACAAAACAAAACAAAACATTGTTTCAGTCCTGTTCCCATTCCACTGCCTTTGGGACTATGGTGTGGACCTAGAGTACCCTTGTCCCTGACCCTCCTCAGTCATCCCTCCCATCCTATTTCAATGCCTTGTGACTCCCTGCTGATCTGCACAACTGCTCCCTCCAGAGGCTGACAGCCTCCACATCTGGCTGTGATCCAGAATCACTCTCTACCAGGGACCCCACAACTGACACACTTGGGTGGGACTCAGACCCACTCTCTACCAGGACCCCACAACTGACACACTTGGATGGGACTCAGACCTACTCTCTACCAGGACCCCACAACTGACACACTTGGGTGGGACTCAGAATCACTCTCTACCAGGGACCCCACAACTGACACACTTGGGTGGGACTCAGACCCACTCTCTACCAGGGACCCCACAACTGACACACTTGGGTGGGACTCAGAATCACTCTCTACCAGGGACCCCACAACTGACACACTTGGGTGGGACTCAGACCCACTCTCTACCAGGGACCCCACAACTGACACACTTGGGTGGGACTCAGACCCACTCTCTACCAGGGACCCCACGACTGACACAATTGGGTGGGACTCAGACCCACTCTTTACCAGGACCCCACAACTGACACAGTTGGGTGGGACTCAGAATCACTCCCTACCAGGGACCCCACAACTGACATGTTTGCTTAGGGTCCAGCCATTTCTTCTAGCCCTTCGCCATTCCTTGGTGACTTCCCACTGACCTGCCAAAATGCTCTTTAGCGGAGACCCACACACACACAGTCACCACACTTGGCTAGGAACCAGACTGTGGTAGTGACAGCTAAAGAACAGAATGCCTGTGCAACCAAGTTAAGACCAGATATCTACACCAAGAGATACCACATATGTCAAAATTCCAGATACCAAGATCCCAGTACAAAAACATAAACATGAACAACTAAGACAATCCGCCCCCTCCAGAAGCCAGCCGCTCTGTTGTAATAGGCCCCAAGAAAAGCAATTCAGTCAAAGCACAAGAGAAGGACTTCAAAATAGCAATTATGAATATGTTCAAAGACCTTAGAAAAGATATGAACAAATGCCTTAGTGAGACTATGAAAACAAACTGTTGAATGAAATAATGAAAAAAAAATTGAAGGTTTGAAAGTAGAATTTAGCAAAGCAATAAAATCACTGAAGAAAACCCAAACTGAATTAAAACTTGAAGTTAAAAAACACTCCTGAAGTTAAACAAAAATTTTGGGTTAACAAATTAAATGATGTAGAAAAGAGAAAAAGTAAAAGAAATTGATAGCTCAATTAAAGAAAACATTAAACATAAAACAACCAGTCCCCAAACATCCAGAAAAACAAAGAACACTGTGAGAAAACCAAACTTTCAAATAATTGGAATAAAGAAAGGAGAAGAAACCCAAGTCAAAGGCAGAGAAACTATTTTTAACAAAATCATAGAGGAAAATTTCCCAAATTTAAAGAAAGAGACAGCCAAGCATAGTGGCACATCTTTTTAATTCAAGTACCCAGGAGGCAGGGGCAGGAGGATCTCTGTGAGTTGGAAGCCTGTTTTGTCTACCATGACAACCAGGACTACATAGAAAGACTCGGTAGAAAAAAAGAAAGAAAGAGAGAAAAAGAAAGAAAGGAAGAAAGGAAGGAAGGAAGGAAGGAAGGAAGGAGGGAGGGAAGGAAGGAAGAGAAGGGAGGGAGGGAAGAAGAAAGAAAGATGGATGGATATCTATTAACGTTTAAGAGGTATACGGAACACCAAATAGATAAGAACAGTAAACAAAAGTCCCCATGACACGTAGTAATTAAAACATTAAATGAATAAAACAACAACAAAGGATATTAAAAACCAGAAGGGGAAAAAAGACAGGCTATCCCAAAACAGTTCATCAAAAGAAGGAAAACACACACACTACCACCATCACTATCACCACCACAACAAAATAACAGGAATTAATAAACATTACTTAATAATAACTGTCAATAATAATAGTTCCAATCCCCTCAATAAAATTACACAGACTAATAGACTGAATTAAAAAACAAGATCCACCTTTTTGTTACATCCCAGAAAAACACCTCACCACCAAGAACAGATATGATCTTAAAGCAATGGAAAAAGGTGTTTTAAGTAAATGCAACCAAGAAGCAGGCAGGCTTAGCTCCAGATTTTAGTATTTGACAAAATAGACTTCAAACCAAAACTAATCGGAAGAGATGGGTAAGAACACAACATACTCATCAAAGGAAAATTCCGCCAAGAGGACATTGCAGTTCCAAACATTTATGCACCAAACACAAAATAGCACCAGAATTCATAAAGGTCATTACCTTTATATAGCTAAAAATCATATTATAGCTAAAAATCATATAGTGACCCCTATGTGATGATGGCAGGTAACTTCAGTACCCTACTCTTACCAATAGACAGGTTATGTAGTAAAAAACTAAACAGAGAAATGTGGAGTTAAATAATTTCATAAGTCAAATGGACCCAGCAGATATTTACAGAACATTTCACCTAAACACAAAAGAATATGCCTTCTCCTCAGCAGCTCAAGGAACTTTCTCCACAATTGACTACATACTTGGACACAAAACAAGTCTCAAAAGATATAAGAAAATTGAAATAATACCCTGCATCCTATCTGACCACAATGGCTTAAAACAAAATATCAACAACAATAGAAATGGCAGAAATTATATAGCTCATAGAAGCCAAATAAATCACTATTGAATGAAAAACAGGTCAAGAAGGAAGTTAAAAACTTTCTAGAATATAATGAAAATGAAAACACAACACACTCAGACCTATGGGACACAATGAAGGCAATTCTAAGAGGCAAGTTCATAGCACTAAGTGTTACATAAAATACTAAGAAATCTTTCATATTAACAACTTAATAACACACTTGAAAGCTCTCAAAAGCAAGAAGAAATAATACTCAAAAAGAGTAGACAGGAAGAAATAAAAATCTGGTGCTGAAATCACTGAACTAGAAACAAATAATATGATATAAAGAACCAATGAAATGAAGAGTTGGTTCTTTGAGAAAATTAGTAAGAGTCACAAACCTTTAGCCAAATTAAACAAAAGAAAGATAAGCTCAAAAATCATATCGGAGGTGAAAGGGGAGATGTTACAGCAGATATTGAGGAAACTCAGAGAGACTTAAGGACATACTTTAGAAATCTGTATTTCACCAAACTGGAAAAAAAAAAACTAAAAGAAACAGACAAATTTCTTGATATATACAATCTACCAAAGTTGAGTCAAAATAGACAATTTAAACAGACCCATAATGCCTACTGAAATAGAAGCATTAACTAAGTCTCCCAGCTATAAAAGCCCTGGGCCCTGTGGATTTAGTGTAGAATTCTATCAGACTTTCAAAGAAGAACTGATGCAAATATTCTTCAAGTTAGTCTGCAAATAGAAATTGAAAGATCACTTCCAAATTATTTTTATGAAGCTACTATTACCCTGATACAAAAACCACACAATGATATGGCAACAAAAGAAAATCATAGACCAATATCCCTCATGAATACAGTTGCAAAAAATTCCAGAAACAAGTTATATCTTGTTAGTCATTTCCCAAAAGGGTTCCATAGACTCCTCCACCTAAACATCACAGACTGTTCTCAAGGCTACTGGTTATCCTCCCCAACTTGATGGTAAGCCATGATGGTTGAAGACACAATGTACTTCTGTCATTGAACATGGAGAAATTGAGCAGGTGTCCAATTAGATGCTTCACTCCTACTGACTAGCATTGATGGTGTTGGAAGGTAATTTGCAGACTATGGGAGGAGAAAAATAATCATCAGCATCACCCAATTGCAAACCCTGTTACCTACAACAGCAACTTTCCTGCAAGATATACTGGTACTCTAGTGGCATAAATGTTTTGGGAGTAACCAACCACTTCTTCTTTTATTGGATTTAAGGCCCACTCTGATAAAGTGGCCAAGAACTTGAGACAATAAGTTCATAGTCCCTAGGGGGAAACCAGTCACTATTATTAGGCTAAAGGAATATAGCAATGAAATGATTTCTAATGATATATTGCTATTTCTATATATCAGTGCCTCACTCAACCCATACCAGAGAAGATTCTTTTTGTAGTAGATGGTAATTAATTCAGAGATCCCCAAATGGACAGTGCAGAGAATGAGAGACTTTGGAGCACTCAGCCCTAAATAAGATGTCTCTGTCACTCCCAACTCCCAAGGCTCAGAGATCTCTTCAGAAGAGGAGGCAGAAAGAATGTAAGGGCCAGAGGCTGTAGATGACTCCAAAGAAACACTGTCTTCCAGACACAACAGAGCTGATAGATATATGAACTCACAGAGATTGTAACAGTATGCACAAGATATGCATATATTCCAACAACACAAAATCTTAGAATGGAGAAGGGGAAGTGGATACAAAATTCCACCCCTAACAAAGAAGCTATTTGCAGTTGATACCTGCTGGGAAGGGGGAAACCAGTTTTCCCCAATGGAGTGCCACTGGGTGTACCAACCACACTGGAGGGCAGGCCTCATGTCCAGATGGACAACACAAAATGGATTCCATGTTTTTGTGACTATTTATTGGGAATTGAACTCAGGTCCTCTAGAAGAGCAGCCAGTGCTCTTAAACGCTGAGCCATCTCTCCAGCCCCTTGTTCTGTTCTCATGCCCACTGTCCTCCTTGTACACATATCTCTAAAGACAGACTTCCTGGAGCTGTCTAAACCATCTGAGCCTTCATTTTCTTCACTTTTTAAGATATACTTTATATATAATGTATTTTAAAATGTGTGTGTGTGTGTGTGTGTGTGTGTGTGTGTGTGTGCTTATGTGTACATCAATGATGGTGCTCATGAAGGCCAGTGGCCTCTGGAACTGGACCCACAGGCAGTTGAGAGCTTCCTGACTTAAATGCTGGCAACCAAATTCAAGCCATCTGGAAGAGCAAAAGTGACTTTTAACAGACGGAATCACAACACATTTTTTTTTTCTGTTTCAAAGATGGCACTGCTCTCACACCCTGATAAATTGTGAATGAAGAATTACCAGTTTAGTAAAGAGCCTGACAAGAGAAGCAGGCTGAGTTCACACGGGATCTTCAGCGTGGAGCCTCATTATGGTATTGTAAATGCTTCCAGAAGTGTGCCCCAAGCTATATGCTCCCCGAAGGCTGGGTTGTGGCATCCTGTGCAGTGATGAAGGAGTTCTAGTTGGGGTTACTATTGCTATGATGAAATACCAAGATCCCAAAGCAGTTTGGGGATGAAAGGGTTTATTTGGCTTACTCTTCAACACCACTGATGATCATTGAAGGAATTCAGGACTGGAACTCAAACAAGAAAGGATTCTAGACACAGAAGCTGATGCAGAGGCTATGGGGAAGCGCTACTTATAGTGGCTTGCTCATATGGTTTGCTCAGCCTGCTTTCTTATACAACCCTGTGGTGACATTGTGTTCCCCAAAATATTGTGTACCCTAATAAATTTATCTGGGGTCAGAGAACAGACAGCCACTAGATACAAAGGCTAGAAAATGGTGGCACTCACACCTTTAATCCTAGCATTCCAGAGATAGAAATCCCTCTGGATCTCTGTGAGTTCAAGGCCACATTGGAAACAGCCAGGCATGGTGACACATGCCTTTAATCCCAGAGAGTGGTGGTAGAAAGCAGAAAGATATATAAGGCATGAAGACCAGAAACTAGAAGCATTTGGCTGGTTAAGCATTTGGCCTGGTTAAGCATTCAGGCTTTTAAGCAGCAGTTCAGCTGAGAGCCATTGGGATGAGGACACAGAAGCTTCCAGTCTGAGGAAACAGGACCAGCTGAGGAATTGGCAAGGTGAGATAGCTGTGGCTTGTTCTGTCTCTCTGATCGACCAGCATTGACCCCAATAACTGGCCTCGGGTTTGATTTTATTAATAAGAACTTTTAAGATTCATGCTACACAACCCAGGACAACCAGCCAGGGATCCACCACCTACAATGGGCTGGGCCTTCCCCCATAAATCACTAATAAAGAAACTGCCCTACAGGCTTGGCTACAGCCTGATCTTACGGAGGCATTTGCTCAGTTGAGGCCCCCTCCTCTCAGATGGCTTTGGCTTGTATCAAGTTGATATGAAACCATCCAACACAGAAGGGGATAGTATGTGTGGTCCCTCGGAAAACCTTCTCCTTCTCATAGCAGGTAGAGGAAAAGGCCAAGAACTTGGGAAGTGTGTGATGGCTGCTGACCCCACTGGTTCTCAGAAAGCACTTAATTCTCTTCTTTGACATGCCCTCCTTGGCAGGTATCACTATCTACCTTGTGTTAATGAGCCCCTTGGCAAGTGGATGCGCTGGAGACTAAAATAAATTGCAGATTTTATACCACCAGTATTGATTGATAGGGTTGTTTATTCTACCACAGTAGCATCCAGGAATGATGCAAAAATGGAAGGCTTTTTATTTTCTTCAGTGATTCTTATGGGAGTTCAAACGCCTGCTTATTCAGCATTCAAAGAGGCAAAGCAAATTCCATTAAAACTTAATAGATTTCACCTAATTATCACACGATTGTTTATTTCTAAACCCGGAACCTAAAAATCATCCCACCAACACTCTTCCCAGGAACTGTAGTGGAAATATTTTCTTAATTCGGCTTCCAGTGAGTGATGTTGTAGACAGGCAGCCTCATTTCCCAGCCATTGTTAGGAAGCATGGCAGGCTTTCCTTTAAACATGGATGAAGCCAACACAGAGCATATACAGAGCGGAGACTGAACTACACACAGAGCAGACGGGCCTGGGCACCGTGCGTTTGGATTTTAGAAGCCATTGGTCAAATACTGCGTTTGGAGTGCTGGGGGTTGTTTGGAGTTATGAGGATTTCCAAGGCCTAGCTGTGCATCCACTCAATGACTGTGGTATTCACGGGACTGGTGGGCTCACTAACTAGCTTGGAGCCTGACCAGCAAACTCAGTTATTCAGTAGCTGACTGCCTAGCTTTTGAATTATCCAAAACCTCCTTGGGTTGTTTTTCCCCCTCATTAGGATATCTCCCAAGAAGGTAAGCTTGTAAAATTCAACTTCAGCTTGTTCTGAAAGTTTGGTAGAGCAGGCATTGGTAACACTTGGGGTTTGGAGAATGAGGGAAGACAAAAAATTAGTTTATTGTATATTGTGATTCTTTTTAATTAAAAATGGATTCAGCTTATAACAAGCAATTGAATGATTCCCTAAAGCATCAAACAATCCCAACTCCAGTATTCAAAACACATTTTATCCTCACTGTGTCTTCCTCTTCCCCCCACTTTCTCCCTTTATCAAAATGTGTTTCTTCCCTTTCAAAACAGACATACTGACATCAGCCAAGTCCATGTCTCTTCCTCAGAACTGAGAAAGTACGAATGTTCATACACCTCTGAGATGATCTTCACGGGGAGGTCAGAACCCCAACTGATAAGGAAATTAAGCATCAGAGAAACTAAGGCAGTAGTTCTCAATCTATGGGTCATGACCCCTTCGGAGGCATCACATATCAGATATCCCGCCTATCAGATGTTTACATTATGAGCCATAACACAGTTACAGTATGAAGTAGCAACGAAATAATTTTATGGTTGGTGGGGGGCGGGGGTCACCACAACATGAGGAACTGTATTAAAGGGTGGCAGCATTAGGGAGGTGGAGAACCACTGAGGTAAGGAGTTGAGTTCAAGGCCACACAACTAGCTAATAAAGAGCAGATCAAATAAATATTCAAATGCAGGTTTCTGACCCAGATTGTCAGCTTCAGTGTATCGGACTTGCTGTACCTAAAATGGAATATCCCTCAGTGTTGGTTGCTAGCTAACGGTGAGAAGCCAGCTGAGGCTTGTGCTGAGTGAGCACTTTCTGTCATAAAAGCAGCTTGGCCTACAGACGATGGCCATTCTGTAGCCATCATCTTTGGTGGAGACTCAGGAGTAGACGCAGCAGTGTGGAACAGAGACAGAAAGGCCAACCTGATCCATAGCACCAGGCAGAGAGAAAGAAAGCTAACTGGGAGTGGTGTGGGCTTTTGAAATCTCAGAACCCACCCTCACTGATACACCCTCACCAACAAGACTGTATCTTCTAATCCTTCCAAACAGTTCTATCACTGGGGGACCAAGTGTTCAAATGTATGAGCCTGTGGGGGCCATTCCCACACACACCACCACACTCTATACTGTCATCATCTTAGTAAACGGTTCTCTTTCCATCCAGGCAGACAAGTCAAAAGAAAAGAGCATCCTTTTCCTCACAACTTCCTACAGCAATGCCACAGGCAAATCCTGCCAACGCATTCCTTTATGTCAACTCATAGCCTAAATCTATGTGCTTTGCTTTATTTGCAACACTACTACTTTTGTCCAAATCATCATAAATTATTTCCTAAAATGTTCCTGCAGGTCTCCCAGAGTCCATGTTTATCTATATAAGCCATTCTTCACAGACCTGTGAGAGTTACCTTCTGAAAGCATGAGTAGTTGATCTGGGTGTAGTGACTCCATCTTTAGAATCCCAGGACTCAGGAAGCAGGAGCAAGTGGATTTCTGTGAGTTTGGATCCAGTCCTATCCTACATAATAACTTCTAGGCCAACCAGGGCTTTGTAGGGAGACCCAACAAATAAACAAAAACAAAAACAAATGTCAGAAAGCAGAAGCTTTACTAGCATCATGATTTCCCTCATCTTAAAACCACTCAACAAACCAGATATATATGACTCAAGCCTGTAATCCCAGCACTCAGAAGTCTACGGCAGGAGAATGATGAGTTGGAGGATAAGCTCTACTATTTAGCAAGACTCTATCTCCAAAATGGCAACTACAACAAGAAAGTAAGCTTCAATAACAACAAAGCCCCAAAAGGTTGTTGTTATGTTTAGATTAAAATCCTGTGCTCTTGTAGCTTACAAATAAACAATGTCTCCAAACACACAAGCCATGTCTCAAGCTGACCGAGCAAGACTTCATCTTAGAGTCGTGAGCCCCAGGTGGCCCAGCTTCCTCAACATTCCTGAAGCAGAATGGTTGCTTCATGTCACAGCTGTGCTTCCTCCTGATGCGGTGGCCATCGTGAATACCAGGAGGTAGAGTAGCAGGGGAGGCAGATGGAAACCATACTCTTTTACGACCTAGTCTTGGACATCATGAAGTAGCATTTTCACCAAACTCTGTGGACCAGAGCAGCCACAGGTTTCCCTTGTGTGTGGTGGTTTGAATGAGAGTGTCCCCCACAGACTCCGGCACTTGAATTATTGTTTCGCAGTTGGTGGTGCTGTTTGGACCCAGTTGGTGTGGCCTTGTTGAAGGAAGTATGCCACCAGATGCAGGTTTGAGGAGTTTAAAGTATTGTCCCATTTCTTTTTTTGCTATTTTTACTTCCTGCTTGCAGTTCAAGATGTGAGTTCTCACCTTCTGGTCTAGCTTCCATGCCTCTGCTCAGGCATCATACACTCTAACCCTTTGGAATCATAAGCCCAAATAAACTCTTTCTTCTATAAGTGGTTTTGTTCATGGAATTTTATGACAATAATAGAAAAGTAACTAATACTAGTAGAGAGGCACATTGTTTGAATATGTAGGGTGAAGTCTATGTGGTTCAGACCAATAATACCTGCTACTTGGAAGGCAGAATCAAGAAAATCTCAAGTTAAGAGCCAGTCTAGGCTACTGAATGAATTCAAGTCAACCTGGGCAACTTAGTGAGACCCTGTGACACCCGCCTCAAAATATAAAGTAAAATGCTGGCTGGGACTATAGCTGGATGATGGAGCATCTGCCCAGCATGTGTGAGACCTTGTATCTAATCTCCAGTATTGCAAAAATGCCACCACTACCAACAAAATATATGGGATTGGACACAATGAGTATGACCACCTATGCAACAGGCTGCCATTCCTGTAGTGATTTTTTATGATTCTATATTGTATAGTCAAGTTTTGTTCTAGTAAAACTATTCATTGATCATTTTCCAGAGGTAGGTAGAAAATTCCATATGGTGTGTCATTCCATGAAGATTCCTAGGTAGGTACCTCCCAAGCAGGTGTAAGAATCATTGATCTTGCCTGTCTCATTTTGAAGTTGATGAACCAAAACACAAAAGTAATGATCCCCGATATGATAAAAATAGGAAATAATTTTATCACTAACCGATGACACTGATTTATCCAGAAGATATTCTAAAGCAGGAGAAATTTGAAACTATTTCTAATGGGTAGAGGCAGAGTTGCTGGCTATGGTGACATGTGAAACAGGCTGTGAGAAAGTTTCACACACTTGGATTTCTCATGAAGCATTATGGCAGGAGGTGGGGACTAGATAGAGTTAGCATGAGTAAGAAGGACACAGAAAATGGAAAAGGATGAGGCAGGCAGAGTCTCTCAAGGTGCCAGTGATGGGACGCCTGTGTTCAGAATTAATCTTGTGGTATCGATCTCAAATGCAGGTTCCTGGGTCCCATCCCTTCTGAATCATAGTCTCAGGGGGTGGAGTCCCATAGTTTATCAGGCTTCCGGTGGGTTCCTGTTCGCTTTAATATTTGAAGATTATCTAACAGCACAATAAAATTCTGGTTTATATAAGTTGCTAATCAAAAATGCAAAATTGACGGAAGGGTCCCAGTTATCTGTGTTACAACCACTTAGACAAAACTCATCAAATAAGTGGAAAGGCCTTCTAACAATTAATGACAATGAGGCTGAAAGTGTCTCTTAAAATAAGAGCATAATTTGACGGTGACTAATTATATCTCCAAGGCTTCGGGCTTTTCACTCTTAAAACACTATTCAGCAACATCTTAGAGCCCACTGTCCAAATCTCCAGTATGTGACTCTTACCAAACAAAAAGTTGTTGTTTCACTTCAAAACTCCCCTCTGCTGAGCCCTTCCTACAATGTGATGGGAAGGGAGCACGCCTTTCTGTGAAATCCAGCTGATTTGCACATGCAAGAAAGAGTCCGAAGCACAGGTTTCCACAGAAGCTTAAAGATGAAAAGCCAGAGCACTGTTTGTGTTGGGGCCACTTGGTCCCACAGCCCATCTATGGTTTCCATTAATATCTTCTTTGCCTCGTCTCTGAAATTCTTCATCATCAATGGATCATTGTTCAGAACTCTCTTCCTCAGCTTCAGGCCATCTTTGACAGACAGTTCTATATTCTCCGACTCCCAACCAACACCCTTTGCTTCTGCCAGACCACTGAAGATTTCACTTCCTGATGCTGGGGGTGGGGGGCAGCCATTTCAGGATGTTAAGAGTCTAGCTACACCGATGAAACTCTCGGAATCTCCAGAGACTGGTAACACATCCTCATCTGCCTCACAGCTCCCAAAATGTTAGAGACTCCCAGTGCTTGCTGCTGACAGGTAATAGTCTCCATGGTAACAGCCATCCATCTGCCTATCACTTTCAGATATCAGTCTTCTCTCCCTGGGGAGCACTGATGCTGGTGTCTATATTATTAGGTCACACTTGCTCTTATCCCAAGTATGTTAAACAAAGACTTTCTTTAGCTTTGTTTCTGAATGTGAAAGTGCTGCTATGTATTAGGGTGTCACTGCCAGCTCTCCCACCCCATCCCGTCCCCTATGCCCTACTGATTTTGGTGGGCTGCACATTGGCGTGCTATTAAACAACTTTAACACAATTGCGCTTTGTTTGGCCCCTATCTACGTCTTTGGCTGTCTGAGAGTGGGTATTGTGCTAAGCTGGCCTGTTTGATTGGAGAACCATTTAGACTTTGGGGAGTAGAATACTTAAATATGATGTTTCATGGAGTTGAAAATTCAAAGGCAACTAGAAAGTATCGTTCATGCACAGGCGAGTGTGCACAAACACACACACACACACACACACACACACACACACACAGGCAAAAAATTGGCATGGATAGAGAACTTGGGTCATTCTAAAGTGAGATTCAGCTCAGATCTCCATCTCAGCTTCATCGCATTGGAATTTTAACTTTGAAATGGAATCCAACCAATAAACACTTCAGTGTATAAAGAGGAGGAATCAGAAAAACGAAAATTCTTGGAAATACTCATGAGGGGCTCCTTAAAGTTCCAGCATCTTCTCTTCATAAAGGTTTTTTCTGGTTCTCTTCATGTGGTTTCCCCCATGGAAAGGTGCTTCTCTTTCCCAATGTTCTTTATATGGCCCAAGACAAAGAAAGACCCACATGCCTATGGCAATTGGGGTCAAGATAGCACCTAAGTACAATGTCTCAGTGAAGCACATTCTAGCAGGACAGAGAGGTCGGATGAGCTCAGTCCCTGCTGGAGGCAGGATGAGGCAATATAGTCTACTGAAATAAATACTTGTCTGGGAGCTAGGAGATCACAGTTCTGAGCTTGGCTCTTCCATAGTCTAAAAGATCTTCAATCAGCCTTTTAATTCATCATCTAAATATTTTTTTCATAACTAAATAAGTTGGATTCAAGTACTCATTTGGGACCAAAGTCATATTTTACTACCATTTTTATATCTAATATTTCGTTTTCATTTCCAATTCATCTTGTAGAGGAGACTAAATGTGTTTTCCTACCTCATGGGTACTACAGGAAATCGTTTTCTAATGAATTGAAAAATGTTTTCTCATTTCATTTTCACTTGCTGTTAAGTCCGTTCTCCCCCTGCCCTGCTTTGCAGTGAGATGGTTTAACTACATGTCTGGTGGCTTCTTTTGATTTGGTCTCTTCCCCATATGCCATGTCTTCAAGCACTCTACAGAATTAATAGAAGGAATTGAATTGCAGAACTTCAGGCCCAGAAGAGAGAAATGAGGTTAGGGACCCACAAGGAGCAACTGATAAGGAACGGGGCTTCTCCTCCAACATTTTTGTGTATCTGCTGACATAAAATGAAGCTTGCCCTCCACTGTAGAATACTGTGGGATAAAACCCCCATCTGCTCATGTTTTGAATGTGATTTAAAAAAAAAAACAACTTCTCTTTGTTATCTGATACCCTTTGAGTTTAAACAACTAAAGCAAAAAAAAAAAAAAAAAAAACAGAGTTTGAAGTTCTGTATTTTCAGATGGATGCACTGAGTGTTACAAAGAATTTAAGCTTAGAAACCTGGGTAGCATTTAAGTCTCTAAATATTAAACCAGAATGGTTCAGAGTAAAGCTGGTAGGTCAGGAAATGAGTTTCTGTCAGAAAAATCTCTTGCCTTACACCAGAGGTACACCAGCTATTGAAACCTTGCCTTTCAATTCAGTTAGTAATTATGACAGAGTTGAATACACCGTGAACAGATGTTAAGATAGCATGGTAAACTCTTGAACACGAGCTTACCTGTGATGCGCTGAATACCTTCTTCCCTTAGACACACATCTAGAGGAAAATGACAGTACTTCATCCTATGACTTATTCTCATTAGCTCTTAAGACCATTAATAAATATGTCATTGAGATTTGTGTGGGAGAGTACAAGCTAGTGGTAGTATATGTGTGTAAACAACTGATGTGCACATGTAAGTGCATGTGTATGTATCAACCCTGGGTATCATTTCTCAGACACCATCTATCTGCTGTGTTTTCACTGTTGTTGTTGTTGTTGTTGTTTTGTTTTGGATACAGAGTCTCTCATTTGTCTGGAGCTTCCTCATTAGGCTAGACTGGCTGGCCAGCCATCCCCAGGAATCCACCTGTCTCTGCCTTCCCAGGTGCTGGGATTACAAATGTGTACCACCCAACCCAGCTTTTTTACATTAGTTTTAGCAGCTAAACACAGGTTCTTTTGCTGGCAGAGTGAGCATTTTATAGACTGAGCTATCTCCCTTCAGTTATAATGCAATTATATGAAACTATCATCTTTATAACAATGTAAAAACAGTTGACGGTGTGTTCATGGTTTATAGCTGTGTTACCACCTCATTTTACAACATGCTGAGCCCTCATTGTCAAAAGGAAACATGTGTTACCTTCTCTATCAAGAACTGAATGCTCTGATGAGGATCTAACCACTGGCGGATAGGATCAGAGGTGAATCCTTTGGAAGGTAAGGCGTTCATGAGAATGAGGTTCTTTCTCATGGGTGGGATTTGTGTCCTCAGGAGAAAAGTGAAGGGAAAGCTGGCTTCCTTTCTCTGCCATCCAGCCTTCTAGGAAATAAGAAAATGGACTTCTAGAAACAAGGGAAAGGCCCCACAAAGAACCTAATTTTACTGTTATTTTGGTCATTAAATTGTGATAAAAATGTTCTATTATTTAAGCCATTTAGTTGATGGTAATTAGCTATAGTAATTGAAATCACTAAGATGATAACAAAGGCAACAGGAAACTGAAGTTCATTGGAAGAAATGGCATCATTTAACCCATGAAATCCTTCCATCTTTCTAAAGTCCTGCTATGTGTTAACCCCGTGGATGCCTTAAAATATATCATCCATTGTATGACCTTCAGCTGCCAGAAGAATCCTTCCTCGTACAGTTGTTCCCAATAGGGCACGAGATTGTGACCATCTTCAAGGCCTCTTACCCCATTCTCGTGTAAGAATCTTGTCTCTTCACACCGTGAATTCAAAGGCGTACTCCATCTCCAAGTGCATACACATGTTACAGTCTTCATGGAAAGTACACACGTGGTCCTTCACATGTGGAGCAGTATGCTGGCTGATATTCCACAAGAAGACTGTGGGCTTGACACACAGTAGATGCTTAATGTGCATTTTCAGTTTCTGATGGCAGTAATAATGGCACCCCAGACCCTTGTGTAGTTTCTTCATTAGTTACCTACTATCATTCCCAGTGTGGCTGCTGCTTGGCTCTATCTTTGCTGACCACCTACACTTTAGAGCGGTAGTTCTCAATCTTCCTAATGCTGTGACCCTTTATTTTTTGTTGCTACTTCATAATTTTGCTACTGTTGTGAATCATAATGTCAATATCTGATGTGAAGGATAGCTTGTACACAGCTCCTGTGAAATGGTCATTAAAACCCTCAAAGGGGTCACAACTCACGGGTTGAGAACCACTGCTTTAGAGTAATCTGTGGCTCATCTTTAAAATGAACACTAAGTCTTTAATCTAGCACAATGCAAAATATTCTCCAATTTGTAAAACAAGGGTATCCAGTGTCTACATGCAGTTAAAATTTGTCAAAATGATCAAAGGACCATTTCATACATCTCTGCACTATAATCTGGAAGTAGAATCCGAAGTATACTGACTGAAAATGAGATGGAGGGGAATAAATGGAAGGAGACTACCAATTATGCTTACTATTAAAATAAGTTCCATTCTTGTTTTTTTTCATATGTTGTGGATTTTTGCATTGAATTAACAAACGAAGCTACAGCAAACATTTTTCATTTACACTTGGTCATCGGCTTACAGTACTGGTAGGAGGTAGTAGAACCCATAAGAGGTAGGACCTAGTGGGAGGAAGTTAGGTCCTTAAAGGCATGTCCTTGAAGAGTAGATCAGAATCCCAGCTCTTCTGCTGTATACTACCATTATGATGTTCCCAATAAAACCTGGCATTTTGCTGTGGTGACTGAAAGCTAACCAAACTTGTGAAACTTGAAGCTCACACCAATCCTGAATATAGGTATGCCTGACATTCAAACTTGTGTCAAAGTGAAGCAACTATGTTTTCTCTCTTCTTTCTTCTTTCCCTTTCAGTCTTTATTCCCAGCATACTCTTTGAACACTTGCTGTTTTAGCTTCTGTTTTAAAGGAATGTCTAGGGCTAAGCCTTTCCCTAACCCCCATTTCAAAATGTATCTCTCTTAGGCCCAGTAACTTACCTTCCAGGGAAGAGAACTCTATATTTATGATTTCCAGTCATTTATTGTACCCACTTTCTCAATTCAAATGCCCTGTGCATGGGCATTTCAATAAGGGCCTTTGGAACCACCACCCAAGGTGATGAGCAGGGATGTAATTTTAATGTGGCCACAGAGCAGATATTTGGGAGTTAGAATGATTCTAACCATAACTGGAGTAACAGCAAGGTGGACTGGATTGCTATTATGTCATTCAAAAAGAGCCACATCCCTCTCTCGTCCTCTCCATTGTTGCCTAGGTACCTTAGACATAGCTGACCTCTGACATGCATCACTTCCTCCTCTCTATACCACAGAGTGACGTCATCCTGAGGCAACATAATGATGCTGCTGCTCCAGAGCAAGGATCTAAGCTCCTTGTATTCTTAAGACTCTAGAGCTTTCATCTTAGGGATGTTTTATTCAATAAAATGGGGTAGGTGATGCTTCAGTAGCAAGTAGTCCTACATCTCAGTGACTTTTCAATAAGTATATTGAGTGTTCATGCTCCACAAGGTTTGATATTTATTCTATTTTCATTTCTGTTGCTCTGATGAAAAGCAGCTAAGGGAAGAAATGGCATACAGTTCAGGTTACATTCCATCACTGATGGGCAGTTAAGGCAGGAGGTCCAGCAGCTAATCACAGTACATCCGAGGCCAAGAACAAAGACAAACATATCTTTACTTGCTTCCTGGTCAGCTAGCTTCCTCTACTCTCACAGAATTTCAGGGCCCAGCCCATGAAATCATGTTGTTCATAATGGGCTTGGTCTTCCTACAACAATGAACAATCCAGACAGTCCCCTGACAGACACACCTACAGACCACCCAGATCTAGGTTATGGCAAATCAACACTTAAAACTAACCACCCCCAGTATTTGCATGTTGTCCATTCTCTGAGGCCCAGCAGAGGGGCACCAACTTTCTAGAACATTTCTGGTTATTATAGTTGAGGGGAAAAATGCATGCAGAGAATGTGGGATATGTGCATGGTCTCTTAAGGTTGAATCAGAAGCCACACATATCACATTCTCCAACAATGCACTGACAAAACTAAGTCCTATGGCCGTACCTATCTACAGTTCTACCATGTTCCTGCAAGGGAAGAATGTAAGCGCTTATGAAAAATCCAAAAGGTTAATGCAGAGCGTCGAACACTATGGTTTTAGGAAAACCCCAAGCATGGAGCTTAGCATTTAGGAAAGCAAATATTGCTATCTACATTACTATCATTATCGTCATTGAGTGATAACCTGAAGTCACAGCTAATAGGAAACAGACAAGAGAATGACACTTATTGCATCCAGAATCAGAACTCTTTTCTCCATCCTCCTTTTACTGCATAGGAAAGACATGAGCAACCTTAGCTATTGTTCCTCTGCCTTCAACTCCATGACCCCAGGGAGGTTTGTTTTGTTTTCCTGCTGGGTTACTCTGATGACTTATCCTTCAAACCAATCCAGGAGACACCTCTGGGTGTATCTGTGAAGGCATTTCCAGAGAGGGTGGGGAGGAAAGACCCACTCAGAATGTGAGCAGGCTTATCTCATGAACTGGGGTCTTGGGCTGAACAAGGAGAAGACAGGAGCCGGACACTAGCATTCCTCTCTTTCTGCTTCCAGAATACAGATGCACTGTGACCAGCTCCCTCACACTTCTGCCACTGTGCCTTCCTGCCTGCATCCTTTCTTCAAACGTGAGCCCCAGTAAACCCTTCCCCCTCAAGTGGCCTCGGTTAGGGGTTTTTCCACAACGAGGAGATAAGTAACTAATGCAGTGAACTTCCAAATCAGGAATCAGCAAACTCTGCTGTGAAGGGCCAGTTAGTCAACAGTGTAGGTTTTCTAGACCATAGAGTTCCTGTCCCAGCCACTCAACTGTAGCACAAAAGCAGCTACAAAGAAAACTTGAGCGACTGGGTACAGCTGTACCCATTACACATTCCCTTACAGAAAACAAGGGCATGGTTCTGATGAGAGAGCTGACACCCATTCAACAGCATGTGCTGAAGAAAGACTGATGAATGAGTAATCTGAAAAGAATTCAGCAAAGAATCTGGTGACTCAGTTTCCCCTGTAAAAGAATGCTTTCTAGGGCTGTGGTGAGGACTAATCGGGCCCCTACAGGAGTGCCCAGCCCACAGCAAACCCTGCATTCCCCTCCACAGGGGTTTATTGTCTTCTCTCAGGGTCAACCAGGGTCCCTATTCTCTAGGGACTGATTTTTTTTTTTTTTTTTTTCTGATCCAGTGAGTTGAAGAAAGAACCCGGTATCAGAAAGTGATAAGTACTATAAAGGAACGGAAAGCAGGAAGGAGGAGGTGGAGGGGGACAGGCTGAAGGAGAAAGCAAGCCGTGCAGATAAGGGGAGAGGAGGGCAAAGTCTCAGAGATGTGGCAGGAGGCAGGGTGGGTTGTCAGGACTAGTGGGAGATAAGCGGGGAGTCTGGGCGGCCGTGTGTGAAAGGCGGGTTAGGACTCATCCAGAGTCGTCTGCATCTAATTCTGTATGAGAAGGAGAGATTTTGAATTTCGATTGGTTTTTATTTATGTGTCGTGTGTGTACTTATGCATGTACCACCGTGCCTGTGTAGAGGTCAGAGGACAACTTGTGGGGGCCTGCCCTCTCCTTCCACCATGGGGGTTCTGGGGATGGAACCCAGGATATCCCGTTTGGTGGCAAATATCTAGAATATCACCACGATTTAGAGCTGTTGGGATTGCTCTGAGCTGTCAACATTCTCTCTCTCTCTCTCTCTCTCTCTCTCTCTCTCTCTCTCTCTCTCTCTCTGTTTTTGCTTACCTTTCCTTCTCTACTCTTCTTCCTCCTCCCCATCCTCCCTCTCCTGCCTATAGTCCTCCCTATTCTGCTCCAATAGAGTCCCCCCACTCATCTGCAGGCCTTCTTTGAGCTGACACTTGGTTCTATTGGAGGCACCTAAATCCCAGGTTGTTCTCCATCTCCAAGGGGCGGTTGGCCCAGCTCAGCTTTCCAGTAGGTCTTAACCTAATTCCTCAGACAGAGAGCATCAGACAGAAAAGGGCTTAGTGAGACTATGATGAGAATTACAGCAGCGGCCATGCAGACTATTTTGTTGTTATTTAATAAACAGGATGCCGAGGCGTGGTGAGACATATGCCAGCTGTTCTGCGTTGCTGTGGATGTTGCAGAGAATACACGGATTTGGAATCCCTTTCTGCCATGCTTTCCACAGCCTGAGTTTATGAGTGAGACTGTGTGTGTGTATCCCAGGATTGGGATGATAATCAAGTCCTGATTACAGGGCTAATGGATGGTCATAAAGATTCCAAGCAGCTGGAAGAAGAGCGAAGAGTGATTTTTGCAGACACATTTTTTAAGGTCCCGATTACACAAATATTGTGTATGTGGATGGTGGCGGTTCTTTGGGTGCACAAATCATATAGAGAGGGAGAACGAGAGACCAGAAGAAGAACTAACGGGTTTGGGAGAGGAAGAAAGCAGAGGTGGGAAGAGGAAGAATGCACACGTGACTGCCAAGGGTGCTCAGTGTGGCCATCAACACTCAGGGTCTCCGTGTAAATTAGTGCATCGTTTACCCCCAAATGCTGGAGGCCTGAAATTCTACTCTGCTCAGAAGAAAACCACTCAAACACCCCTAAGAAGGTCATTGGCTGGGTTGCCTCTGGACAGCATGGCTAGGAGGCTTACTCTGCGGGCTCCGCTGAAAGCTTGTCCGGTTAGTAACCACCCAGGCCACCCCTCCTTCAGCCAGGAAACCACCATCCACTCTTCGATGCCGTGAACTTGGCTGTAATCTTAAACAATTTACCAGCAGTGACTCTTTAGTGCTTCTCAGATTCAAGTACGATACCAATCACCTGGGGGTAGGATTCAAATGCAGATTCTGACCCAGCAGGTCAGGAGCAGGTCCTGAAAGTCTGCATTTCTAAAGCGCTCCAATAATTTTTCACTTAACAGTAAGCCCAGACACTTTACTTACATTAAATATCTATCTATTTTATTACCCTGGATGGCAACATGTATAATAAAATTTTAATTTTTAAAGAAAGGTTTTCTGTAGCTTAGGCTGAGCTCACACTCTCTATGTAGCTGAGGATGACCTTGGGTGTCTGGTCCTCATAGATGCTGAGAGTGCAGGGGAGCACCACCATACCTGCTTTACTTTGTAGTGCTGAGGATCGAATGCAGGGTTTCCTCCTCACCCTATGCAAGTTCTCTACCCACTGAGCCACATCCCCAACCCACGCATCTTGACAAAAGGTGGGAATGATCTGAAGACCTCTGAATTTTATAAAAACAGAAGAGAATTTAGTCTAAGTTTTCTGGGTGAGTTCACCTGATTTGGAAAAGTGTCTGGAAAAAATTTAGCATTGACTTATGTGTCCCAGTGCCTGGACCCCAAGTGGATACTGAGCTCTTGGGTTTTCTAACTTGGAACCCCTGGTCTGAGCAAGCAGAAGACCTGTTTATCACAATATTTGGGCTTAGTCGGGATTGGACTCAGCAGCTTGTTAGCGCTTGTTGGCTTTGATCGCCATCTGGTGGCAAAAAGCAACAAAACCGTTTCTTTAAAAAAAAATTTGTGTGTGTGTGTATGTGTGTGTGTGTGTGTGTGTGTGTGTGTGTGTGTGTGTGTGTGTGTGTGTGTGTGTGCCCACATGTGCCTTTGCAAAGGCCAAAACGTTGGGTATCTTCTACTGTCCTCTGTGTTAGTGTTTTAAGAGAGGGTCTCACTGACCTGGAACTTGCCAGTTCAGTTAGACTGGCTGGCCAGCCCTCTCTATGGGTCTGCCAATCTCTATCCCACTACACTGAAGTTGCAGGTGCATGCAGACATGCCCAGCTCTTTCCATGGATGCTAGGTATTAGAATTCAGGTTCCGGTTGCTTGCAGGACAAAGACTCTGGCCTGTGGAGCCATCTTCCTAATCCTTCTTTTTTTTTCAACAAAGAAACAAGTATAGCTTTCAAATATGCCTAATGCTATTACGTTATTCTAATTAAGAATGATTATGTTAAAGTGTTTATTCATATAATGTGTAGGTTGGAATTCAAGATAAACTCAGCTCCCACTTTCTTTTGTAACTGCACATATAGATGATATAGATATAGATATAGATTATAGATTATAGATATAGATCCCCCAAACCCTGGCTTAATTCAGTGCTCTTCTTTCAGGAAATAGCCTGTCCATCATCACTGGTGGTGTTGTTAGTGGCACTGGAGATCATGAATTCAGGATTATGCACATGCTAGGAAGTACTCTAGCCTGAGCTACATCTTCAGCCCTTAGCTTCTGAGTTAGGGTCTTGCTGTGTAGGCCAGGTTATTCCAGACCTTACTGTATGGCCTAGGATGGTCTCAACTTCTAGTCACTCCTTCCCTGATTGCCGATGTGCACGATCATGCCACCTGTGGCCAGGTCACTTGATCTTAAAAGATCCTGAACTCTGAATGTGTAAGATAATACTTACCCCCTTCAGAAGGTAGTAGTGCCAAGGTGCTTGGCCTCAAGGTCAAGTGTATTAGCCAGGATTCTTTAGAGAAACAAAACCTATAGAAATCTTTTTGTTTTGTTTTTTGAGACAGGGTTTCTCTGTGCAGCTTTGTGCATTTCCTGGAACTCACGCTGTAGACCAGGCTGGCCTTGAACTCACAGAGCTCTGCCTGGCTCTGCTTCCCAAGTGCTAGGATTAAAGGTGTGCACCACCACTGCCCGGCACCCATAGAAATCTTGGGGTGGGGTTTCCCACATCTATAAAGCAATGAAGACAGCCCCCCACTGCCACCACAGGTCAGCCTGATGTAGACAATTCCTGAACTGAGGCTCCCTTTGCAAGTTACCTTTTGTGTCACTGGTTGTGACAAGTTGACATTTATTATCAACTATCATGCATGGGGTGGAGGAGGGGGTTCAACACCAAGAGAGGGAAACATGGTAGCAATGTTATTAGCTATAGTATGAAAATAATAGCTAGCAGAGACACCCATGTGTAGATGTAACCAATCGTCTTATTAAAATAAGAAACACAGAGCCAATGTAAAAGAGAAAGCCGAGAGGTCAGAGCTCAGAGATAAAATCTTACCTCCTGCAGTGCTCCTAACTTCCCCGAGAGAGAGCTACTTCCTGTTTGTCTGTGTTTAAATAGTCTTTCTGTTCTGCCTTCTCATTGGTTGTAAACCCAACCACATGACTGCCTCATCACTGCCTGTAAGTACCGCCCTCCAGGTCTTAAAGGCGTATGTCTCCAATACTGGCTGTATCCCTGAACACACAGAAATCTACATAGCTCTTCTAACCACCACGCTCTTGCTATGGCTCTAATAGCTCTGACCCCAGGGCAACTTTATTTATTAACATAAAATTAAAATCACATTTCAGTACAAATAAAATATCACCATACCCATGGCACTTTATTAGTTTCAAGTTAAGAATTACAAAGATGAGGTCCAGAAGTGACGATTACCCAGTAACAAATCTAAGGTCAGGTCTAGACAAGTAGAAGTTTTCTAACTTTCAGCTACGAATTTTTCAAAGTGTAGCTGTCTTCACTCTGCTTATTAGCCCAATAAACCAAAGGAAAAAAAATATACTGGCAGTCAGTTTTCACTAGATCTGATGCAGTAACAAGCATCCCCAGAGTCTCAGTGTGGTGCTCGACACAAAGGCTTGTTTCTTGCTCCTGCTACTCTGCCTTTGTAAGTTGTCTGAGCTGTGGGTAGTCCCATCAGCCATGGCAGTGCAGCAGGAAGAGTTGTATGTTGGTGGGTGGAATCCGTTGCTTCTTCTTTGTCTATGAAGTTATGAGTGGAGGTCAAGAGAAAACACTGCAAAGGTGAGGGACAAGCTGGCAGAGTGGCTCACAAGGAGAATGCAGGACTGTTCGTGCCCAGAGCTCATCTGAGTTCTTTAGCTGTGGTCTAACGTGGACTTGGCTTAATCCACTGTGTGGTTCCCCTCAAGAGCACTAAGCCTGCGTGGCTTCAGGTGTGAAGTTAGGGCAAGTTTGGGTTAAGGTCTTATTAGGCAAATATAACCTTTGAAGAGAGGGATGAAAGCAAAAAAGGAGATAAGAACGTTCTTAATTGTTTGGGTTAAAACTTAACCCCTTCAGAGCTGGGTGTGATGGCACAGGGTTATAATCCCAGAACTTTATAGATCGAGGCACAAGGATCATTAGTTCCAGGCCAGTCTCAGCCACATAGCAACTTTTTGGTGAGCTTAGGCTGAATATCAGAACCCCTAAGCCCTTCTCAGTCTGGAAGGATGGGGTGAAGTCAGACTGCTCACCCTGAACTTCTTTTCCACTATTCCAGAGAAAAACAGAGGCTCAAAGTATAGAGAAGTAGCCTCAAGATTATATAAGGAGACGGTGCCCTGGAGACTGACCCTTTGAAAGAAGCAAAGAGTGTTCACCCTGTTACCTGGATGCCCATGCCTGCTTTCCCTGTGACTGCTTTTTCATCTCATTCATGGCCTCAGCCTCAAGAGGGCGCCCGTGCAGCCTGTTTCCAACATGGAAGGTTTCATGCAAGGATGCTGAGACATGGCTTTGAAATCGGTCCAGGCTCAGGAGCTCAGACTATGCTAAGATGTCCGGCCAGTTCTTCATTCCTTCTTATAGCTGCACCCTTTATGATGCGACTTTCTATCTCTCATTTTTCTGATCCTTTACTTTGGCTTGGCCATGTGTCTTCTTTGCCCAATGAACATAGAAGACATGACCAAAGCCTTGAACCATGCCTTTTGTCTTCTCTCAGAAAAGAATGGTGTACTGGCTAGTTTTATGTCAACTTGACCCAAGCTATGGTCATCAGAGATGAGGAAACCTCAGTTAAGAAAATACTCTGTAAGGTAAAATCAGGCTACAAGCAAGCCTGTAGGACATTTTCTTAATTAGCAATTGACGGGAAAGGGCCCATCCTACTGTGGGTGGTACCATTCCTGGGCTGGTGGTCCTGGGTTCTATAAGAAAATAGTTTGAGCAAGCCAATAACAGCAGCCCTCGATGGCCTCTGCATCAGCTCCTGATCCAGGTCTCTACTGTGTGTGAGCTTCTACACCAACTTCCTTCAATGAACAGTGATATGAAAATGTAAGGCAAAGAAACCTTTTCCTCCCCAAGTTTCTTTGGTCATGTTTTTTTTTTTTGTTTGTTTTGTTTTGTTTTGTTTTTTTGTTTTGTTTTGTTTTGTTTTTGCCACAGCAATAGCAACCATAACTAAGACAAATGGGCTCCAAGAATCCCTCCTACTTATGAAGGGATTTTAAAAAAAAGACTCATGGACTAGAACTAGTGTTCTTGGTAGAGCCCAGCCAGCTCAGCTTCAGTCAGCTAAAACTGACCCAAACTCTGTAACCAAAATAAGTGGCCATGCCACTGAGTTTACGGCTGCTATTCTGTGGCAATCACATGCTACAAATTTATAATACTCATTTCTTTTCATTTAATTTGTTTTAAAGAGAGAGCATTGTAAGACATGTGGAAAATTGATGAGCACCACCAGCAGCTTCGTATCAAAGCTTGGCTGAGGCACATCTTCATTTCCACCCCAAACCATGCTGGGTGATGAGAAGATTTTGCATGTAGATACAGTCTAACTCTATGGGGGGAAAGTGGAAGGAATTCATTCTTGACTGGAGTTTTGGCCTACTGTTTTCTATCATATCAAAACACAAGATGAAAGGAAAAGAAGCAGAAAACCAAGAGAGGATGAGGAAGGAGAAGGAAAGGAGGGAGGGAAGAGGAGAAAGGAGACAAGGAAGCAAAGCAGGTGTTGAGAAAGTGCAGTGAGGAGGTGGAGAATGAGTCCCTGTCAGCAAGGAAAGAAGGGAGACTCACTAGGAAGTCCAGGGAGATGTAATGGGGAGACCAGTCTCTATCCATGGGACTCATAGCGCTCTCTCTCTCTCTCTCTCTCTCTCTCTCTCTCTCTCTCTCTTTCTCTCTCTCACTCTCTGTCTCTCTCTCTCTGTCTCTGTCTCTCTCTCAAACACACACACACACACACACACACACACACACACACACACACACACACTCCTTCCCCCCTCCAGTCCCCTCCACCTGTTTTGAGAAACAAATGTCTGACACTGCATAACAGCTAATTATTATGGATTGGTTCATAATTTATACCACAGATTCTGGGCTTCTGTGTTCACAGAGGTCACTCTATTAGAGTCCCTGCCCTCCAAAATATTATGGTGGAACTTGTTAGTTATCACGTGGGAGCTGTTAGTAGTTTTCTCATCACTAACATGGCCGATACTGTGGCTACTCAGATGAAAGGAGATATGAGAGCCAGAATAGTCGCCAGAAACAGGGCCTGCTGCTGTCCTTCAGCATCCTCCTGACCCCCCACCCCTGCCCCCAGCCTCTCCAGCTCAATCACTGGGTCGGACTCGCTCTAAGCCTGGGGCTGGGCACTCAACTCAGAGTTTGCAGAGCTGGAGGACTGACTAGTGACACTTCTTCCTAGCATGTCTAGACTTTGTGTACCTGATCTTGGTTGACCCAGCCAATCAATCATCCCACTGTCTTTTCCTTTTATTTTTTCTGTCAAGAAATACCCCAAATCCTGAGGTAGAGCCATAGGCAAGATAATGTCCACAGCTATCAGTAGCGAGCGTGAGAAGGGCAGACGTCAAAGGCTGCTTTGCAGCCGTCTCCAGGTGCTTTCTCTCTAAGATAGCCCATTAAGGTCATCCAGACCCATGTTCTCCAAAGTAGTACAGCCCTGAGATGATGGCTCCTTCATTCACTTAATTTCCAATGTGAAGAGTAAAGGAAACGTGTTCACGTCAAGGATAGGTGTTATCTACAGGCAAACTTAAGCACACGTGGGTGTTGTCTCAAATAAACCTAATGTAAACAAATACCCAAAAATATTAGAACAATATTACTAATACATCTCCCATTTCTCGGCATGCTACATTCAAAACCTTCCAGATACTAAGTGCCCCACTCCAGAAGTTCTTGGGACAAAGGGAGCCCATGCTGATAGCTCAAGCCTTTAACCTCCTCTTCTGTCTGACAAATTTCATATCTCCTGCATGTTTTTGAGGTCACTCCTAGCTATAAAGTTTCCTTTACTAAGGTAGATGGCTTGCTTTGTTAGGCTCCTCTTCCTGACCTTCCCTCGACTCCTCTGATAGTGAGGATGCAGACCAGTGAATATTATTAGTACGTCACTGTCTAGCTCTTCGGTAGTGGGAAACAGGAATTGTCTCTCTGTCTCCACACCCTTAAAAGAAGGCAGAACATAGTGCCTACTTCAAAGGTGACTTCAATAATTAAGTGATAAACTCAGTGTATGAAGTAATTCCCAAGTATTGTTCAGTGAGTATTGACTACTGTTCATTCACAGAGCTAGAAAAACAAATCTAGTAACGATAACAATAGCAGTAATAATTATCTTTGATTGAGAGCTCACTATATAAGTACTTTGTCCACATTTATGAAGGTAAGACGGGTGGTGACTAAGACAAACCAAGTTTCTAGAGTCAAAAACAATCTAGGGGGGTGGGGGGATAAGACCAAATAAACAGACTTAATGTGTTAAACTTTGTATGAACGTGGGTTTTTTTTGTTGTTGTTGTTTTTTTGGTTTTTTTTTTTTTTAAAACTAGACAGGAAGAAATGACTTCCTACTGGCAGAATTCAGCAAATCAATAGCAATGTGGCTCAGGGAACTACATTCATGCCTGGACCTTACCAGTAGCCTTCAAATAACACCACATATAGATAGCCACGGAACAATGACTTTTTATCAAGTATAAGATGGGCTAACTGGGGCTATATATGTAGATGTTTGGAGACAAATACTGAATAGTGAGGGAATGAATCTCCCTCTAAATTATGGTGCATATGTTACTATTAGTCTCCCAGCTTGAGCGTGGGGGTGGGGTGGAGTGTCTGCTTCCGTAACAGCAGCAATTCCTGCCACATTGGGGAAAAGCCAAGTAGAAATCAGATGGAGAAATGTAATAACTCAAGCTTGCCTGGGTTGCATTCAATTTGTGTCTGCAGCATTTCAGTTTTAAGCCACTAAACGTTGGTCAGAATCTCAGGAGAACAAGACAGTACAATTCCGAAAAGCAATCAAAAAGTGACTGCCAAGTTATTGGGAGGTTCCACAGCGCGTTTCTAAGCCAGTGCTAATCTAATAAATGTACATGCAATGAACTGTGAAATTGAGAACACGACTGTCCACATCCTCCAAGCCAAAGGGATAGAACAGTCATTTCTCCCTCGATTTCATATGAAAAGGGAATCACACGGATAATCTGTTATTTCATACCTTTACAAAAGATTTGCAAAAGCCTGCATTTCTCACACTGTGTGTTAGGACTGAGAAAAGACCGAGGGAACCACAAGGCTTGGCTGGCCAGAACACCAGATTGGGGGAAAAAGAAGGAAGAATGCAGGACTTGGGAGCTTGAGGGTCAAAGTTGGGAGCCTGAAGCTTTGCCTTTTGGTACTCAGGGAAGTTTTTTGAATTGTTAGTGTGAGTTTTAAATGGCATAATATGTGTGAATGTATTTTAGTAAATTAGAATGCACCATTTAACATGGTAGGAAATGGAGTATGCAAATGTTTCCACATTATTTTAACAAATGTTCATTCACAAGATTTTTTTTTTTTCAAACAGGCTTAATCATTTCTATTCCACAGCATAACAAGCAGTAGAACTACTGGAAACTTCAAATACTCTTTGCCCACAGAATCATTCATTCAAATCAGACATTTGCCTAGAAACTTATAGTGCTGACCTAGTGGATCTGAGGTTAAGATTCTGTGATTGTTATCAATATACTTGAAATCTAACCGAAGTTAGGTGGGCTAAACTAAGTGACTTCATGGGAAATGAGTTTAAATTTGTTAAGTAATTGCAAATAGTTGAGAGATTACATCTGGGTGGGAGATAAGACTTCACTTGGGAGAAGGCATTCTTCAAGGCATTCCAGCATTGAAGACAGGGCCACCATTGTTCAGGAAATCAAGAAAACAGACACCAACCTAAATACTTCTAGCACAGAAGATTTAATTCAGGGTAGTTACATCAACCCTAAATAGTTAAAGAAAAGAAAAGCAGGAAGTCAAACATGTCAGTCTGCCTGTTGGAGGGAGATCTTCCCCATAGGTAGAGAAATGATGAGAAGAAGGCTGCCCAGAGGCAGGAGCTCATCTGTGGCACCACTGTACTAGGTTGCCACTGAGTTTTTCGAAACTACCAAAGTGTTATTTGAAACCGTCCTGGAAGCACAGACAAAGGGCTACACAGCATGGGGACATTCTGGTGGGAAGTTCTGCATGACATTAGCAGTTTGCTTAGGGGTTGAGGGCTATGTGGCTAGTGTTATGACTACTGAGGGGACATTGAAATCTGGGGTTGGGACAAGAATAGATCCTCCATGCTGCACCTGATGAGGGACATCAGAGCATGTCCATTACCATCTATCTACCAGGGAGATGTCATCAGTACCTACAAGCAAACAAGCATCCTTCATCTGAACATCTAGTTTTTTTTCTAACGGATAGTCAATACTCCTAGTGGCAGAAGCCAATCCAAAGTCATCTGACAAGGTAGTCTGTGAATGGTGTTTAGAGTCACAGATCTTTTACACTTGCAAGAATGGGCACCCAAAACCAACAAATACATCAAAGGAAGGGAAGAAGTCAAAGAGGGAAAAAAAGGAGATTTTTCAAGTCAGGCACTCTTGTATTTGAAAACTTAGTCCCCAGCTAGTAGAACTGTTTGGGAAGGATTAGAAGGTATGGCCTTGTCAAAAGAGCTGTGTCACAGGGGGTGGGTTTTAAGGTTTCAAAAACCTATTGTAGTGGGAAAATTTCCTGTGTCCCACCTGGTCTGTGGTCAGGACAAATCTCTCACCTGCAGTCCCGCAGCCATTTATAAAATAAGCACATAGAAGCACATAGAAGCACATATTAATTGCAAACTGTATGGCCATGGCCTATGGCTCAATTTTCTTGCTAGCTAGATCTTATAATTAACTCAGCCCATTTCTATTAATCTATATGTCGCCACATGTTCCATGGCTTTACCTGTGTGCCATTATATGCTGCTCTCTGGACAGTGGGATGGTGTCTCCTCTGCCTCTGCCTTTCTTCTTCCTGTCTCTCTCTTGGATTTTCTGCCTGCCTCTAAGCTGCCTTGCCATGGGCCAAAGTAGCTTATTTATTAACCAATGGGAACAACATATATTCACAGCATACAGAAAGGCATCCCTCAGCAACCTATGTCATTACCGGTTAGTCCCCTTCTTCTCTCTCTCTGCCTCCTATCTGCTGATAAAGATGTAATCTCTCAGCTACCACTGTAGCCCCATGGCTACTTGCCTGCGGCCATGCTCCCTTCCATGATAGTCATGGATTCACCTTCTGAAACTGCATGTCCCAGTAAACTCCTCCCTTGTAGCATGAATCTTAGCAGGTCTTTTTAAATAAAAACAAACCTAGAGCCAGGTATTGGGGTGAACACTGAAAGATCAGAGAAGCAGAACAAGCCACAGCTACCTCACCTTGCCAATTCCTCAGCTGATCCTGTTTCCTCAGACTGGATGCCTCTGAGTCCTTATCCAGAATGAATCTCAGTTGAACTGCTGCTCAAAAGCGTAGAAGCTTAACCACCTCTAGTTCTTGGTCCTCACACCTTATCCTTTCTGCCATCACTTCCTGGGATTAAAGGTTCTTGTTACCACACCTGGCTGTTTCCAGTGTGACCTTGAACTCACAGAGATCCAGGCGGATCTCTGCTTCTGAAATGCTAGGATTAAAGGTGTGAGTGCCTCCATTTTCTGGCCTCTATGTCTGTCTAGTGGCTGTTCTGTTCTCTGACCCCAGATAAATTTATTAGGGTGCATGATATATTGGGGAACACAATACCACCACACTCCCTCTTTAAGTTGCCTTGGTCATGATGTCTCTTCACAGCAATGGAAAAGTGACTACAACCCTTGGTTAGACGAGCATCAGGATAGAAAGGTGCAGTTCCATGGGAAGTACCAGACAGGCTTCTTACTGAAAAGATGCTAAACGTTTGAAGAACATTAGGGAAAGGGAAAGCTTGGAAATGCAAGCCCAGAAAATAGGAATAGAAAGGATGGACATTCAAATATACAGTCAAAGCTTTCACCATGGAAACAGGATGGTCGGCATGCCACAGGAGTGTCATAGTCTCACACTTACTACCCAGGGACCCTAGCCAAAGCTACTTTGAATGACATCAACCTTCCCCTGTCTTTGTGGCTTAAAATTTGCAAAACTGTCATGAGCTGATCTCAAGACAGGTGTGCGCTCTCTTTTCCAAGAAGTGTCGAACAGCCCCCACTTGGGTTTCTGCAGGGAGAATCAAGTCCATGCCTCCCAATGGAAAGTTTCATCAAAAAGATGGCCTCTCCCTGCTGAGTGTCCCCTCCAATGTCAAAAATACTTGTTATATTTTAGCCTTTGGCAAAACATGTCTGACAGTGGTTTTATTTCATTATTCTCTATTTGTAGAACATGCCTGAGGCCATTGATTGGACAGAACACTTGGTGTAATTAGCCCCTTGGATCTTGCTGAACATTTTAACTTTGCTGCTGCTGAGCCTCACTCACAAAGCTGACGGGCCTCAGATTCCAATGGGGCACTGCTCTGAATTATAGAGCAATAATTCTACTTGAAAACCCATCTCCCCCAATATTAATGATCTAGAAACACTTGTGTGCATACCTTAATGACAAGAGATCAAGATAGAGAATGAATCTAAACTCATACTGTCCCAGCATTCAGGAAGCATAGGTAGGAAGATCAGGAATCAGAGGCTAACCTCTGCTCCATAACAATATCTTGGCTCAAACAAAGAAACAGATAAACAAACAAACACAAAAGCATTATAAGGGCAGACATATACACAGAGAATAGAATAGAATGATATTTTTAAATTAAAAGAGCACAATAAATTCATATCTCAATGATATCCACATGTTAGACAATTAATCTGTACTCACAATCCAGATGTACAAAATTCTATTTGGGAAAGAACACAGAGAAGTTTGTTGGGAAATCGAGTCTATAGGTTCCATGTTCCTGCTATCTGAATGAAGAAGACCAGTGAGGACAGAGCTTTGCCCTTGGCTTCCAACAATGCACATGCTTCTGATTTCCCACTATTGTGCCAATCTCTTCAATCCTCACCATTCCTATACAACATCTAAGTAGCAAAATACTCACCCAGAGGGCTGTTTTCCGCACTTCTTCCATGCGGGGTATGTTTCCATTTCTACTTACAGGATCTCTGAGAAATGTCATTTTGCAGGATTGGTGTGGGCAGCGGAGAGGTGTTCTGTTCTGTTTTGTTTTGAGACAGAATCTTACTAGGTAACTCTGGCTGGCCTGCCATTCGATACGCAGCCCAAACTGGCTTCGAATTCATGGCAATTCCTCTTCCTCAAACCACTAAGTACTGGGATTAGAGCTGTGCACTACCAAGCTTGTCTCAGTTTCATTTTGTTTTGGTTTGAGACAGGGTTTCTCTGTGTAGTTTTGGTGCCTTTCCTGGATCTCGCTCTGTAGACCAAGCTGGCCTTGAATTCACAGAGATCCACCTGCCTCTCTCTGCCTCCTGAGTGTGTGATTAAAGGCATGCGCCACCACCGCCCAGCTCAGTTTCTTTTTCTGCTAATAAAACACCCTAACAAAACAACTGAATAAGGAAAGGCTTACATTGGTTCACAACTCCAGGGTGCAGGTTCGTCACAGAGACCAGAGACTGAGTCATGGCTCCAGGATCATGAGACAGCTGGCTACAATGTAGCCACAGGTCAAGAAGCAGAAAACAAGGAGTGCCTGCTGCCACTTAGTTCCCAGTCTCCACTTAATACACTCCAAGATCCCATCCAGGGAATGGTGCTGCCCACAGTAGGCAGCTCTTCCCAGTTGATTAATATAATCAAGGTATCATCTCCCGAGCATGCCCAGAAGCCAGTTTCCCAAACAATTCATGATTCTGACGAGTTGACAGTTATACTTTTTAATCACAATACTTATGTCAAGTTTACTCAAGCTATTTAGTCCTGTCAAAATTTCACCTTGATTCTCGTAGGAATAGAGTAAGACCACTGGGTAATTCTTCCACAGAAAGCCACCACTGAATCTACACACAACAATGTGAAAGGGGCATCTGCCTGAAGACATTGAGCCAGCAGCAGAAGCGGACAGTCTGGTGGAGATAAGTCTGTGAGGAGGAGAAGAAAGAGATATGGAATTAAGCTTCCACTTTGTTGGCTACCAGATGGAGCTGGTTATGGTGCAGTGCATGAGGTTTAAGTAAGAATATTAGAGTCTCCTGGGCAGTGGAACTGAAACTTGGAAAATTGAAGCCTCAGAAGAGACCGGAAGGGGGAAATTGGGAGCAAAATCCCCTACACCATCTATTTCCTCTGTGTAGCACGAACCTATATATCTGATAGCTAGATTGATCACATCACCAGGTATAGTTCTTTTGCCTACTTGAGCGAGTGTGAAGACACAATGTCCAGGTGCACATTCAGCTTGCAATACAATGCGGCTACTATTGATTCCCCTCCCAGAGGTACTCTTCCCTTGTTCATTAAAACCCTCAGAGATTATTAAAGATAATCTGTAGAGGTGGGAAGTAAATTTCACGGTCTAGCTGTCCCCTTCAAATCCACGTTTCACCTCTGAGTTTGTGCTGTGGGGGTAAAAGCACAGTGTGCTCGCTGATCGTCTGTGAGAACATTCTCATAAAGAACATCACACCTTTTGGGCGGCAACTGAATGTTACACAGACCATCATACTGATCGGAGCATGATGCCTCTTGCTTGTGGGGAAGTTGCTAAGAAAAAGCATCAGTCAGCACAGTAATGCTGCAGTAACAAACAACAGAGGTTTCTTTGCAACTCACCCTACATGTGACCATTACAATTCTGCTTGATGGTGACTTCACTCAAGGATGCAGGCAGACAGATTTGCCTCTGCCAAGATGTTGTCGGTCACAAGACAGGAAAAGTACAACATGGAAACTGTTCACTGGCTCCAAAGCTACTGCTTGAAAATGACACATACCTCCACTAACACTTACTTTAATTTTTGCCTTATGTGGGCTTATCAGGAGATGTGTGTGTGTGTGTGTGTGTGTGTGTGTGTGTGTGTTATGTACTATATATGTATATATATATATGTATATATATATATATATATTTCTATAACAAAAATTATAGAAATATATATATAATTTTTGTTATAGAAATATATATATTTCTAAAAAGGGATGGAGAGTATTCTCAAGCACAACCAGTAGAGAACCTCTTGAACAACTGCCTTTTCTTTTTTTTTCCACTGTGAAATGAATTCCTTTTAGTCAAAAGCACTATACTGTGGGATATCATGACTCATGAAGTGTGTCTGTTTGTGATAATCAATTGCAGAAGCCAGCAGTTCGGGAGCTACCAAGAGAAGCAAATGCAAATTCAGGGAAGCATATCTCCCAGGGAAGACAAATCACTAGCCTTCCCACCATAGAACGGGTTCATTGTGATCAACCTGGACAGGTGTGGGGTTGACACCTTCAGGGTTGACATGCATAGCCTCCATGACTGCTATGCTGACTGTGGTGATAAATCTTCATTGTCAACTTGATGGGATGGAGACACCCTATGATGTTAGTAAAGCACATCTCTGGGTATGACTGAGGAAGCTCACAGAGACCGTTGACTAAGGACAGAAGACTCATATTAGATATTGGCTTTATTATGCTACAGGCTAGAGGCCCAGATGGACTATTGGAAAGATGGGAAAGTCTTCCAGTACTGATATCCTCTCTCTCTTCTTCTTGGATGTCTCTGTGTGAGCCACTCTGCTCACACCCTCCCTGCCAAGATGGACTGATGCCTTCTAAACCATGTGCCTAAATAAATCTTTCCTTTATTTAAGTTATTTTTCTTGGGTATTTTGTTACAGCAATGATAAAACATGAGGAAAGGAGAGGGTAAAATGATATAATTATATTATAATCTCAAAAAAATAGAAGTGTTTCAAAGGTTGACTAATGGGCTGGGGAGATGGCTCAGTGCGTGGGTAAAGATGCTCTGTGCAAACGTGAAACCCTAAGTTGAGATTCCCAGAACCCATATAATGCTGACACAGAGTGTAAGAATCTGCCATTGCACATTCCCCTAGGGAGACATGGACCAGCTGTGGGTCAGCTTTCTAACGCAAAGGGACATGGTAGTTTGAGTTTCTGAGAGAGGTGGCCCTACAGCAAGTCCCAGCAGAAGACCACACAGGCCCTTAGAGTTTTAAGCAAAGCTACAGTCTTTTTACCAAATAAGTGCTTTCCAAGCCAGGTCAAAAGTGATTCTGGGCAGTACAACACAGATATAATGTTCATCATATCCAAAATCTAGATGTCTGTCTTTGGTACAAGGTGAAAGGGGTATGTCCATTCGCCTTACTTGGAAAACAAAGGCTGACATGCCCCAGACCACTGACCTCTCAATGGAATTTCAATATAGAAAGCCTGATAGTTGAAGAAATTTATTTTTATTCTCTTATCTAAGCTCTAGAATGCTTACTTATTTCTATTATCTAGGGGTTATAATCTTAACCCTGTGCTTTGTTAAATGTGGGTTATAGATATTAATGCTTGAGGAATAGAGGCTAATGTTTGTTAAGTGACTAATATTTCTTTATACATACTGACCTATTTGATTATCACAGTAGCTCTATGAGATCTGTACTATTATTACCCTCATTTTGGAAATTCAATATACCTATACCTTTCAAGTATGATCAATCAGTATGAAAATCTTCTTCCTGCTCTTACAGATGCTAAATTACGCTCATTCTCTTGCTTTGTTTGTTTGTTTGCTTGTTTGTTTATACAGGATGGGCATATTGTGGTAGAGTTTTCCAAACATCATCTTTGGGGTCTTCCTACCATGAAATATCATATTCTGTGGGTGACAAGATTCTCCTATCAAAATACGAATTTTAACTATACACCTAAAGGATTGTGAAATAACCAGGACATACTCACCAGGTTATATTTGAGATTTGGGGGCAACTATCACCCACCCATGCCCTGTAAGCCCCAGTTCAAAGTATGAGAATTCATTAGCTTAGCGCCATTATCATAATGGTGGTTTTCCCCAGAATTCAGTTGCCTTGAAGACCCTGCTGAATAATCTTGAGTTGCTTTGGAAAGCTGGGAGGAGTCCTTGCCCAGTGCTGCCTCAGACGCATTCAGCTCATTCTAGGACAGCACATGGTTCTGCTGTCCCTCTCTGCCTCAGTAATGTGGCTTAGACACACGGTCACAGGTTATAAATCATAATTAAATTATTAAGTAGTTTATTAAATTGTCCCAGCTTCCTTAGATGATGAACAGTGATGAGGGAGCATCTTTCCTCTCCAAATTGCTTTGGTCACAGTGTCTCATCACAGCAACAGTAACCTTAATTAAAACAACATCATATCACATAAAAAGCATGTTATTAATTTTCAGATTATAGGAGATGCCAGAACCTAAGAGTTTTAATTTAGTTGATTAAAAATGCTTGAGTCTGAGATTTTTGCTTTGCTATCAAATTTCTACAGGACGAACTTTTTCTATATTAGTTTGTGTGTAAGAGCAATGTGCCAAACAGACTACTTCATTCAGCACTTAGCTCATGGAAGGGTCATCTGTGGCCAAGTGCCTTTGGTTTCCTGTTTTGTTAGTACTGAAGAGACCTCCAAGACTGTGGCCTGAGTTCTTTAGATATAACTCATAATTCTTTAACCTTTTAAGGATCAAACAGAGAACAAACCCTTTCAAGATCGAAATTCTTTCTATTTGAAAGTAACATCATTACTCTACACCAAATAGGTAAACTGTGACTCACTGGGATATGCTGTCCCCTCCATGTTTATAAATGTGAATTCTTCTATCAGTGAAATTACAGAATTATAAAATCCATAAAAATGAGCCCAGGTAGTTCTTATGCCAGTTAAACTAAGCTTTTCTATTCGCCATTATCATAGCTATCACTTCTATCCCTGTCAATAACTTCAACATGTAGGCTTTGCTGAAGTATGATCCGGGTCCAATATGGGACCAGATGCCTTTCTGATGCGTAATTAACTTCCTAGGTGAAAGTTTGCACTCCTTCAGTCCACAAGGCCACTGATGTTTTTATGGGAAACAGGTTGAGAGGGAAGCAGGTGTTTTAAAATTCTTGCTTTCTAGTCGTGCATCTATACCACAAAATTATTGTTGAATCATCAATCTCTCACCCTGTGTGCTGGCTAGTCTTATGTCAACTTAATACAAGTTAGAATTATCTGAAAGGAGGGAACTTCAATTAAGAAAATTTCTCCATAAGATCCAGCTGTAAGGCATTTTCTTAATTAGTGATTGAAGGGGGAGGGCCCAGCCCACTGTGTGTGGGGCCACTCCTGGGCTGGTAGCCCTGGGTTCTGTAAGAAAGAAGGCTGAGCAAGCCATTGGGAGCAAGCCAGTAAGCAGCACCCCTCCATGGCCTCTGCATCAGCTCCTGCCTCTAGTTCCTGCCCTGCTTGAGTTCTTGCCCTGACTTCCTTTGATGATGAAATGTGGAAGTGTAAGTCAAATAACCCTTTCCTCCCCAACTTGCGTTTTGGTCATGGTGTTTCATTGCAGCCATAGAAACTCCAACTAAGACACCCCTGAAAGTTAATTTTAGTCACACAAAGCAAATAGACCCTAGTGGATCACTCATCTACCCACAGAATTCTAGAATCAGTGGGTTTCAAACAAAGATCCTTGCTAAGTAATTCCCATCACCAAGTCAACATACCCCACTCCTTGTTTCTGCTGAGTAAGTGCTTCTCCTTTTGGTTCCTACTATGACCTTGAATTCACATAGGAAACATGGAGTAAGAGGCATATTGTATCCCTGAGGAATTATTGCCGAATTCTGTCTCAGTGGGACCTAACTTCTAGTACTGCCCATGGCTCTCTTGCTCCTTTCTGCCTTGACAGCCATTTCAAAGACCGTGCTTTTACATAGTCCTGAAACACTGTCCAGAGATTAGAGTTCTTCCCTCCAATGGCATTTCCAAAGGCCACAGTGAAAGCCTATCTGGGTCCTCTCTAGAAACTTGAAAATCAGATGCTGGTCAAGCATTCAGAATCCACACCAGCATCCCCATCTCTCAAGGTCCCCTAACTTCTTGGTCTATTTCATGCTAAGGAATTTCTCTCATCCACTGTCTATCAGTAGCTTCAGCCTATAAGCCAAGCCAACAACTAGGATCAGTTTCTGATGCCTGATCTAAAGGCACTAGTGTGCTTATACTGATAGGTTCTGTCTAGGACAAAGTTATTCCATTTCCCCTTGGCCAAGAAACATGAAAATGTATTCTCATGTGAGTTTTAGATTTTTTTTTTGCAGATAAAACTAGATAAATGTGACATTAATTTTGTCTTGCGATAATAGCTTGTATGTAGATTTGTCTGCCTAGGTGACCCCCAAGGGTATTGCTAGTTTGGGGAGATAGGGAGTTTCACCATCTGCTGTTGGGTTTCTTACTCCTACCTCTGTGAATGATTCTTGAGTTCATCACTTTGGAATATTTTAGCTGACATCATATCACTTCATAATACAGAATATAAGACAGATATTTTGATGGCCTGTGTCTGGGTCATTTGTATCCACAAGAAGATCTGTGGCATGGGGAAATGGACTGTATGCCTCTTCAGTGTGAAGCCATACCTGCTCCACACCAAAACCCTCACCCAAGGATCTCTCCAAACAGAAAGGATGTTACAATCAGTAATTGTCATAGTTTGGATGACATTTCCCTCACAGACTCATGTGTATAAACACTTGGTCCCCAGCTGTTGGTACTGTGCTGGGGATTTGTGGCACCCTTCAGAGTAGAAACTCAACCAGAGGCCGTGAATCTCTGTGGAGGAGATCTAAGAGTTACAGGCTGGCTTCTATTCCAGCCTTGGCTCTCAGCTTCCTGAATGCTTAGGTTGTATAATCATACATCTCATCATTTTATTTCTACCACCAAATCTTTCCTTCTGTGATGGTCTGTTGGGCATTTTGGTACAGCAATAAGAAAAATTAACATAAAATAATAAAGAGAAATAAGTAAAAGTATCCATTATGTTGTAGAATTATCAGGTAGTTCTTTTGTTTGTTTGTTTGTTTGTTTTTTGTTTTTCAAGACAGGGTTTCTCTGCATAGTTTTGGTGCCGGTCCTGGATCTTGCTCTATAGATCAGGCTGGCCTCAAACCCGCAAAGATCCACCTGGCTCTGCCTCCCGAGTGCTGGGATTAAAGGTGTGCGCCACCACCACCTGGCTATTAGGTAGTTCTTGAACATGAAGAGGGTCTGTATAAGGAATGGAAGGAAATCAGTCTATAAAAGCAGGTGTGGGTTTCATTCATTGAAAAGAACTTTGTTCTTTTCACACACTGTTGTGTGACTTTTCCTGGAGAGATGTGAAAAAGCATTTGTTCACTCCAGATAGGGTACTGATGAAGACCAACAAAACAATTCAAGCCATCCGAAACCCATCAGTTTACGGGGGACACTTCCACTTCCATGAGCATGGGCAGCTCAAAGGCGACTACATCCCTGAAAAGCCCACCTGAGCCTTGGTGGCCATTCATGAAAGCTATCTCCCTGAAAGTCCCTGCACAACTTGCAAACGTCTTGGCAGGCTAGAGATTCTCTTCTCTCTAGCAATGATTGCTCATACAACCTTGACATTGGGAAGGGCAGTGTGAATCTTTTGACTTTCTGAACTTCCCGGGCCTTTTGAGTTTCCTCAGCATCCTAGATTTTATGAGCATTCCATCTCACTCTAGGAGGGTGTACTGGCTGGTTTTGTGTGTCAACTTGACATAAGCTAGAGTCATTAGAGAGGAAGGGATCTCAGTTGAGGAAATGCCTCCATAAGATCCAGCTGTAAGGCATTTTCTCAATTAGTGATCAATGGGGGAGGGCCCAGCCCATGGTAGGTGGTGCCATCCCTGGGCTGGTGGTCCCGGGTTCTATAAGAAAGTAGGCTGAGCAAGCCAGAGGATACAGCAAGCAGTATTCCTCTATGGCCTCTGCAATAACTCCTCCCCCTGGATCCTGCCCTGTTTGAGTTCCTGACTTCCTTCAGTGATGAACAGCATTGCGGAATTGTAAGCTGAATAAACCCTTTCCTCCTCATCTTGCTTTTGGTCTTGATGTTTCATTGCAGCAATAGAAATCTTGATGGAGGGAATGTTTCAAGTCAAAGGAAATAGTTATACAACAGGCAGAAAAAAAAAAGAACATCTATGTCATGGATTTGGACATGGATAGCCATTGAGAGTCTTGAGTGGAAAACCACATGTGATGTGATGTGATGTGTGTGTGTGTGTGTGTGTGTGTGTGTGTGTGTGTGTGTGTAAGATACACCAGAGAGAAGAGTGAAAGTGATCACCAAGAGGAGATATTAATTTTCTGTTGTTTTGTAGCTTCATGAAAGTAAAGCCTTTTGGACTTTTTTAATATGAATAATGGCTGCCCAGAGCCTGTCAAATGATAAGCATATGATCCATACCTGTGATTGACAATTATTTATTAATTATTACTATTGATTAATGAATGATTATTTCCAGCTAAGATCTGAGTGCTCGTATTCATTCAGGTAATGCATAATGGAGCTGGGATTTGAACTCATGTCTCACTAGTCCTTGCTCACTGCACAGTGATGTGGTGGTGAAGATGGGTAGGGTAAAAAGAGGACAGATGTAAGAGCTCTGGTGAATAACTAGGTTTGGGGACAGAAGAGAAGCATGTGGTAGCCTTGAAGATTCTGAGGTTTTGAGCTGGAATCACACAAATGGCCACCTCTGCACTTGCTGTCTGGGGTCCTGAGGGATAACTGGATATAATTAGCTACACCAAGTCCTGGAGAGTTCAACCTGAATCCCAGAGCAGGGGCAGCAGTGGAGAGGTGGATTAGCAAGAGCGCCATATTAAGGCATCGAATTTGCTAGCAGATAGGCAAGTATGTTTCGAGTCAGACAACTGGTGTGTGTCGGGGGGAGGGTGTAGCTTCTGCCCCCTTTAAATGACTGTTAACACTCTTTCAATATTGCCTTTTTTATTATAATTATTTCAGATAAGCCTTTCCAGAGAAACTTACAAGGAACCAGACACATTTTCAATGTCTCTCTATTCACTGTTTTAGGTGACCTAGACTAAACTTCTAACACTGTCTTATCTGCTGGGAAGAGTTTCTCTCTGCCGAGTTTTAAACACATGATATAAGAACACAAACTGAGCATGCTCAGGAGTGTGCCACCTCTACATGATGATGGTCCTTTTCTACACGAATTGTATGGCTATATAATGTGAACTATCAATGTGATTCATTTAATATATATTTCCCCAGTTTAAAATGCCACCGTTTCCTCTAGAGACATGCTTTGTGAATCAGCTCGGGATCTTTCCCTGCCCGCGCAGGCAGTGAACTCTCTGCTCTTTTTCATCTTTTCCTAGTGTTGCTCGGCTTTGTCCTCACTAGGGGCTGAACGCACCATGTTCAATCACACATTGGAACTGGGAGCATGGATGAGAAAGTTACGCTAGTTCTGGATGTGGACATAGCCTGATTAATTTAGAAAGCATTTCAGCCTCACGTGAGTTATAAATGACCCCAAATGTGCTTCTGCATCTGTTTGAGATGATAGTTCTTGTGTATCTAGCACTGCGTGGCAATTTCCATGACAATAAACACGTAGACGTGTCAGACAGCTGGACACACAGGGATAGATCAGCAAGCGGTCCTGGAAGTGGGTCTGCATTTCTAAGTCCTCACATCAGCAGTTCTTATAATTTCCACATTTGTATAAGTAGAACGTGTTGGCAGGCTATGAAACATTGCACACACGCTCTCGTGGTGAACGATTTGCTGTTGGTGTGATTTATGTCCTGTATGTACCCAACTTCCTCTACTTCAGGAAGAAGATTCTAAACAACACATTAAGGGCTACAAAGGCGAGTGATTCTGTCCAGGAGTGGAAACCCCACCAAACTCCAGGGCCCAAATCTCCCCAGGTCATCTACTCGCTACATGAGGCTTTGGCTGGGGAACCCTGTGGGGACAGCTTCCAGGCTTGGATCTGTGTTTCCTTTTCCCTTCCTGTCCCACTCCACAGGAAGAGGGAAGAGCCAACATGCTGAGGGATCCTCATGTTCAGCGCTCAAAATCCAAGCACCCCAGGCTCCTGAAGTGCTATTCCTTTGGCCAAGCCATGTTAGAACTAAGTCAGAGACGGCCACCTCTGTCTTCCTTTATCAGAGCAAAGAAGAAAATGGCATCGCATTTATAGATAATTCAAAACGGCTGAATTTGAAGTATCTTCTTGCACGCAATGTCCAACAGTGGAAGAACATACCCTGATTAATTTAGAAAGCATTTTCATCCTAACTTAGTTATGGATGACCAGAATGTGACTCTGCATCTGTTTGAGATGAGAGTTCTTGGGAATCTAGCGCTGCATAGCAAATTCCGTGACAATAAACACATAGACTTGCTATTTGATGGTTGCGTAACTGTGGTTTCCCTCGGCTTGGTCCCGGAGGTGAAGAGCTGCCTGCACGCTCTCTGTCCCTCATCTCACCAGAAGGAGGTGAGGGAAAAGCAACCGAACGCAAACCACCACAAACCAGGGGGAGAGAAATAGTTAATATGCCATCACGTGTCAACTGCCTGTGTACCTGTCATTTTCTCTGAATTGTCTTTGCCTAGAGGGGTTTTCAGCTCAGTGTGCCCTGAGTGGCAATGCTCACGAATGACCAGCAGAGGACAGCCACGGCCTCCTAAAACGCTGGGAAGGCTCTTCCTGCCATCCGTAAAATAAGAACAAATGCAGCCTTGCTTGCATCTGTAACTTCAGCAGTTTCTCCCTACCACTGGAGAAATCGCTGCAGAGTGGGAATAGCTCAGCGTGTGCTCTGGAGGACGACCTGGTTGAAGCTCAGCTCTGCCGTGTCCTATCTGGACACTAAGGGCCTGGCGGCACTTAGTAGACCTCAAATGGAGATATTAGTAACATCTACTTTATATATAGGCTTATTGTGAACGTGTAACAAAATAGTATACATTGTGCCGTGGGAACAGAGCCCAGCAAACTGATCTATTATATGTGCTGTTGTGGCTACAGTATTACATCAGTCCTCTTTGTTTACATTTCAGAGTCCCGGATGAAGTATCCAAGAAGGAAGCATCACAACTCAAGACACAACTCAAGAAGGAAGAAGTTAAGGCCTGGATGGATCGCAGGCCAGGCCAGGAATCTCTTAAGATGGGCATAGATGTGATAAGGAGGAAGGAAGACAGGGAAGTGTCTCTAAGGAGGGAGGAAGAAGCAGAAGCAGCCTTGAGTTAGTTCCTTTCTTCCCTGAAGTCGTCGGATAGACCTGGGCTCGGACCGCTGAGGGGGTCAGCACGTGTCTGGCACAAGAAGAGCCCCAGGTGAGCAGAGAGCCGCTCTTCCCACTTGCGTTCCAGCATGATGCTGTTAGGATTAGCTGTGGTCAGGGGACGGGGGTTGGGGGGAGCATCCTGAACCATGCCACCTGGGCTCCTCTCCTCTCAGAAAAGAGGACGCGAGTTCTTGTTTGCGGCAGAACCAGCACGGCAGTGGCTGAGACAGCAGCTGGTACTCTGGCTCCGGAGCAAAGACGTGAATGTGGCAGAATGGAGTGGCGTGGTGTCCAGCAGACAGGGTAGGGTGGGGTCCACAGCAGGAAGGGAAACTCTCTTCTAGCGGTGCTTCAGAGACCTCTGGCTAGGAGTCTGAGGTAAGCTCTAGTAAGTTACTTATGGGCAGGAATCATATCTCATCTACCCTTGCATGACAGCATGGCATGTCCTTGCATACCTGAAATACAAGTCAGTACACACTCCGTGCTGTGTTTCTCCTCTGACCTGGTAGCCGATGGCTGCCCATATTCTTGTGCTCCGATATGGTTATAGTTAGTGGACTGCTGCCCACCCTCCCCAGCACAGTCTGGCCTGTAGACAGGTAGTGTGAGGAAGAAGCACCGCTTTAATCCATTGAGTGTTAGGGCTGTGTTGTTACTGCAGCGTAACTCAGTCTGTACCGTCTCACCTCTGTGTAGCCCTTTCCTACACTCAGTGTCCCTTGCCATATCTCTCAAGATACTCTGGCAAGGACTATGACAGGGATGCATCATCTCAGTGTCCAGACAGTGAAACTGGGATTCCCCAAAGCTTAACTATTCCAGGCCCCAGATCAAAGTGGCAGAGATGGTTTTAAAAAAATAAAGTGACAAAGCTGGGACTCGACTTCAAGCCCCAGGACTTCAAATCCGATGCTGTTCTTCCCACTTCCTCTCCCTAGCCTGGAATAACATCCAATACCCATCTGCACTGAAATGATACCCTGAAGCTGGCATACCCAGCCATGGCCAGAAGCAATGTCATATTTGTCCTTGGAATGACATGCAGGTAAAGATGACTGCTTTCATAGGTACCAAGGTCAGTGAAAGATGATGTACTTAGTGTCTCATGGCCCGCCATTGCCTGAGACTCTCTCTTACTACAGTTCAGGAGCAAACATTAGGCTCATGTCATATGTTTTTGCCCAGTGTTCAGTCTAAGGTCTTCATGGCTTCAGTTCGTCTATCTATCATGCCCTGTCTATCATGTCCCTAATCACAACCATCCTAACCTTGAGGAATTCTCCCCATCTTTACACCCAAAATCTCCTCCTGTCACATTTTCCTGGCCTCAAGCCTCAGTCACTTGGGACTGTGTTTTCCTAAGTCGGCGAGGGATTCCAGCTAGCCCGTGGCAAGGCTAGAGTCCACTCTTGACCCTGGATGTCATGCTTGTATCTTGACCTGGCTTTCTGCAGGTTGTGTGGGGCAGGGAGACTTCAGAGGGACTCACAGTTGGAGGACAGGGATCTCCGTGCTGATGACTTCCCATCATACCCTGCAACTGGCAGCCAGTTCCACCAGCCAAGGATGGCTTTCTGCATCTACCCATCCTCCACTGCCCACTTTGAAGGGATCAAAGGGCCCCGTGTGTTTTTCTAATCTCCCTAATCCTCGTCACTATTCCAGCGAGGACACAGGTATCATCACTGCCATTTTTCAGATGAAACGAAGGCCCAGACACTTTTAGGGACAGACCCAAGGTCACCCCCACCGGCTGGTGGCAGAGATGGGAATGGAACTCAGGCGCTGCCCTCCCAGGCCGTCAGCCCCCATTAGACCCCGCTGTCCCGCCAGACTCCCCCTGCCGTTTTAATTGAATATCAGGTTCTTCTTCACTTCCTGCCCGAAAACACAGCAACAGCTGCCGCTTGCCCTCCTGAGCCGGCTGGCTGTACTTCAGTGGTGGGTGAAGCTATGCTGGGATAGAAAGTGGGCGAAGCCTTTCAGGATAAAGGGGCCATCAACACGGAAGGTATAAAAGAGATGGCCTAACTGTACTGCTTTTCCTGACTTGCAAATGACATCATGACCATGACGGGGACCAGGCTAAGAGGGAAAACGGCTTGGGAGGGTGAGTATGAGAGTTGAGAGGAGGTAATATGTGGGGGAGGGGGCGGGGAGGGGGGGAGGAGAGAAGGCAAGATGTGCTCGCCATTTGGATAAAAACTTCCTGGTGAAGAAAAAGGGCCGTGGGGGACAATATTAGTCGTATGGGCCCGAGGTATAACATTGGTGACATAGGTTGAGATTCCTCCCTTAGGAAGAGTTATAGAGCAGAGACAAAGATTATCTTCCTCCTGTTCAGTCTGTTCCTTAGCTCCTGTGACTGTGGCTCCGAAACTCTGGGGCATACAGAATTACCTGGGGTACATGGTGAAAATAATGGTTCCCAAGCCTTCTCCTAGGAAGCTGGGGACCAGGACAAATAATGATTAGCATGTAGGGCCCACGCAGGACAGGTGATGAGTGGCGGCCATCCAGGGTCAAGAATTTCTGTGCCTGTCCCCCCAAGAACACTACAGAAAGGCCCTTTCTTGTGCAGAATCAATGGTATGGGCCCAGGAGGAACAACCTATGTGTACAGCATCTGGAGGTCCTGACTCTTTGGCTGCTTTTGTGGAAGGCAGCACCAGAAGACTTCCTGAGGCCCATCTGCAGTCTGAGTGGGGTTCCTCCTGAGGTTTCAGTGCCCAGAGGAGAAGGGACTCTCCCGTCCTTGGAAATCTGAGCAGTTTAGTCTAGGCCAGGAGGAAATTGAAAAACTTCCCAACCAAAACGTTGACTTCCCGAAGAGATAAAAAGAAGCCCAGGGCCATAAATCTGGGCCAGCACCCAGGACCTAGAGGTCAGGCCAGAGGCCAGAGGGGAGTCAGCACATCCAAGGGAGGGAAAGGCAAGACACAGGCCCCTGGCTATCAGATTCCCTCACTGTCAGGCCCTGGGAGCCTACAAGCACACAGCAGATTCTCAGTGCTCAGGGCTGGGGTGTTTGTACCACCTACACACAGCAGCCTGGAGGAACGTTCAACCCAGACTCCTGGGCCAACTGTCTGCCTCTCCTGCAGAGTGCAAAGAGCCCTTCTCTCTGGAAACCGGCTTAGGCAAGTTCACCTAAAAAGATTTCACATGATGAGGGAAGACTACAAGAATTGGTGGCTTGTGGGGACCCTAACGGAAGCAGGATGCCTAGTAGGAACTATGGTTGCCCACACACACCCCATATTGTGCAAGTTTTTGAGGAGACAGCAATAAGCACCCCCCAGGAACCCACCAAGTATTTGGGAAGTCCTGAATTCTGACTCCCCAGCAATCCCAAATTATGCCTCAGGATCCCTTCAGCTGCCTTTGGAAGGGTTTCTCATTTTGCTGTGGTGGGTAATATTCCCTAGGCTTCCTCTTATCATTCACCGAAACTTAGGAAAACACATAGAAAGTATCCTGGACCTGTTGGCTATCACCTCAGCTATTCTGTTGGGGCAGGAGGATCACAGGCTCAAGATCTGTCTGAGCTACAGAGAATTCACAACCTGCCTGGTAAACTAAGCGAGACACTGCCTTGAAATACAAAGCATCTGGGGATATTATTGCTCAGGGTGGAGCACTTGCCTAGGGTATGAAAGACACTGCGTTCAGTCCCCAGCATGGCCTAATGGGAGAAAATGTAGATTGAAAATGCTTTATTCTTTATAGGGAGGAAGTAGGTTGGTAGGGCAGAAGCAATGTCTCTTCCTATATGCCTGCATTTTAATCACTTTCTACTGTTCCCAGTGATGTAAATAGTTGTCCAACAAAGAGGAGAAAGGCTGGAAAAGTTTTAAATAGCTTGAACTCGAAGTTTGCTCTCACGCACAGAGTGTAATGTTAGACAGGTCCTTTTACCTTCCCAGGCCTCGGAGTTTCTCCTGACATACAGTTGTTATTTCACCTAGGAAGCAAGTCAGAAATTTGATTGCCTCTGAAGAACCTGGTGTCGGGAGTCCCAAAGGCAGGAGAGGCCGAGCACTCTGTAAATGCATAATCACTCCCAGCACAATCAGACTCAGCTCAAAAGCCTGGGGACATGTTGGAGACTGCAAATGTAGGTAAACAGAGGAGGGGTGTCCTCACAATGAAGACTCCATCGTCTTCCGGAGCAGTCATCTCTTAGGTCCTTCTCACATCCTGAAATGCTACAACAAATGAAACCAGGGCCAGGTGGAGGACACATCACTTGCTCTGGGCCAGCCCAAATGAATCCTGTGACCTTAGGCAAGGGACTCGACCAGCCACTAGACTCTTGCTTTCTGTGTGTTCTTGTTTAAGTTGTGGGAAAACAAACAAAAATGCAACACAATATAAATGTTCCCCAATACTTTTAAGTGTATGGCATTGTTAACACTACACTTAACTACATTGCACGACAGTCTTAGAATGTTTTCATCTTGCATGTGTGATACTCTGTCCCATAGATGGCGCATATTCACTTGCACCATCCACCCCTCTGTTTCTGTGAATTTATTTACATTACACACTTCTTCTTAGTTAAATAAAACAATGCTTGTCATTTTGTGATGGCCTATTTTACTTAACGTTAACATCCTCAAGATTCATTCATTGATATTTTAGCATTTGTTACGAGTGCTGTCTATATTATTTTATTATTTTATATGCATTGGTGTTTTGCCTGCATGTATGTGTGTCTGTGTGAGAGTGTGGATCCCCTGAACTGAAGTTATAGACAGTCGTGAGCTGCCACATGGGTACTGGGAATGGAACTCAGAACCTCTGGAAGAGTAGCCAGTGCTCTTAACTGCTGAGCTATCTCTCCAGCCCCTGGGTGCCTTCTTTTTAAGGGCTGAATAACATTACACGATGTGGATGTAGCATGTTTTCTTTATGATCCATCATGCCTAGTAAGGGTCACATTACAACACATCCGCACATGCAGACATTTCTTTGAGACTGTGTTTTCTGTCCTTATGGGTGTATACCCAGACTATGTGGTAGTCCTGTTCACAATGCTTTTGAGACACCTCTCTTGTTTCTCATCATATTGCACCATTGTTGAAGTCCACAGATCTTGCCAGCGGTCCCAGTGACTGCACACACTCATCAGTACTTATGCTCTAGGTTTTGATAGCGGCTGTTTTAGTAAGTATACATGACATACCTCACTGTTGTTCAACTTGCATTTCCTGGATCACTGGTGCTTTTTCATATGCTTTTTAGGCCACTTGTGACTCTTCTTTTGGGTAAATGTCAATTCAAACTCTTGCTCATATTAATTAGGCTATTGATTTTGTGTTAGTGACTTTGTATATTTATATCTCTATAAAGTCTGAAGGTGAGCCCTTTATTTAACATACAGTTTGTATTTTTACTCCTCTGACTATTTCCTTCTCTGTGTAGTTCTTAGAACAAACATCATTTGGTTGCCCGTTTTTGCCTTTGTTACATATGCTTTTGATATCACATCTAAATGACCATTGCTAACTCCAATTTCCTCAGGTCTTCCCTTCTAGGAGTTTCCTTGTTCAAGCCCAAATCAGACCTTGAATTTGTTTGCAGTTAATTTTTGCATATGGGATGAGAAGAGTCCATATTCATTCCTTTTCACAGAGCTATACAGTTTTCCTAACAACACAGCTCCATCGGTTCATGTCTATCTTTATGTCTGTGCCATACAGTTTTAATTACTGGAAGTCAGTGATATATTTTTAAATCAACTAGTGTGGGGGCTGCCTCTTGCTATTTTCTCAAAATTGTTTTAGTTACTGAGATTCATTAAGATCCATATGAACCTTATTTTTTCTACTTCTGTGAAAATAATATAGCCATTGGGATTTTAGTAGGAATTGCATTGAATTTGTAGATCACTTTAGCTCCTATGAAGATTTTAGCAATATTAAGTCTCAGTCCATAAACACAGGATGGCTTGCATGTTGTCTTTTATTTATTTATTTATTTATTTATTTATTTATTTATTTATTTACTTACTTACTTATTTACTTATTTATTTATGATTTTATTTGGAGGGAGAGAGAAAGAGACAGGGAGAGAGAAAGTGAGAGAGAGGGGGGAGAGAGAGAGAGAGAGAGAGAGAGAGAGAGAGAGAGAGAGAGAGAGAGAGAGAGAGAGCAAATGGAAGTCAGAGCAAAACTTTCAGAAGCCAGTTCTCTCCTTCTGTTACGTAGGTCCCAGGTATGAAACTCAGGTTGTCAGGCTTGACAGCAAGTACTTTTACCTGGCGAAGCGGCTCACTGGCCCTGTTTGTGTCTTTTTTTTTTTTTAATGTTTATTGTCAATGTTTTGTGATTTTCAATGTACAAATCCTTATTCCCATTTGACTGAAAATATTTTATATCTGATTCCTCCTGGTGCTCCTGTCCATGGGATTATTTTTCTTAGTTTTCATCTTAGATTGTTCACTGGTAGTATATAAAATTCAAGTAATGTTTTAGTGTTGATTTTGTGTTCAGTGACTTTGGCTGACTTTGTGTTAGTTCAAATAGCTGTTAGTGTACATAATCTTTAGGGTTCTCTACACATGATATCATCTTGTTTTATATGACTGAAGATAACTTTAACTTTACTTATCCTGTTCCAATGTGAATGCTTTTTAACTTTTCTTCTTCTTTTAAAAATAGTGTTTTTATTAGTTCTTTAGGATTTCTTACAGTTTTTTATTATATAGTCCTATCTCTCTCCCTCTTGCTAGTATGTCTACTATGTTTATGCCTAGTGCCTGTGGAGATCAGAAGACACTGTCAGATCCCCTGGAACTGGAGCTACAGATGGTTGTGAACCACATTGGTGCTGGGAACTGAAACTGGGTCCTCTGTAAGAGTAGCAAGTACTCTTAAACACTAATGTATCTCTCAAGCCCTCAATCCCTCCATGTTGTATGACTCAAGTATGTAGTGTCTTCAGCAATAGGCTCTTATTGTCAAGTTCTGGAGGCTAATGAAGAAGGGTAATAATAGGCTGTAATGTCTGGGGAGTCTATGAGACGCCATTGGCCAACAGCTCTTTGCAGTAAGAAATAATCCTGTGGTAAATTTATTTCCAGCTTTTCAATGAAACTCCACACTGACTTCCACAGTGGATGTACCAGTTTGCACTCCCACCAGCAGGGAATGAGTACTTTCTTCCAAATTCTCACTAACATCTACTATCATTTGTTTTTTGTTTTGGCCACTCTGACTGGATAAGATAAATTTTCAAAGTAGTTTTAATTTACGTTTCACTGGTGGTTAAGGGTGTTGAACTTTTTTTCTTTTTTAATGTTTCTCAGCCATTTGCATTTCATCTTTAGAGAGCTCTTTCTTTGGTTACATGCTTCCTTGTTTGATTGGGTTGTTTGTTTTCTTGATGTTTTTGGTCTTTTGAGTTCCTTGAATATTCTGAATATTAACCCTCAGTCAGATGTATAGCTGATAAAGACATTTTACTGTCCTATGGGCTGCCTCTTTACTTAACAACACTGTCCTCTGTTATACTGAAGCTTTTTAGTTTTATGAGGTCCCATTTATGAATTGTTGGTCTTAATAACTGTGCAATGGAATCCTATTCAGAAAGAACTTTCCTGTTTGAGTATATCCATATTTTCATCCTATCAGCCTATGCCAACAACGTGAGTGTACATTGTAGGGTAATATACAGTTTGAGTACAATGTGAGTGTCCCCCACACTTTAGAAAATTGAGACCTAGTCTGCTCAAGGCAGCTGTTGGAATCAGATTCTTCTGTCCAGTTGACCATGTATACCACCTGATGGGGAAAGATCCAGACATGAACTGGAGGGAGGGCTTGCACACTAATCCTCCACATATGGGCTAAAGAGTTGAGGCTCGTTTTCTTTTTTTTTTTTTTTTTTTTTTTTTTTTTTTTTTTTTTTGGTTTTCGAGACAGGGTTTCTCTGTGTAGCTTTGCGCCTTTCCTGGGACTCACTTGGTAGCCCAGGCTGGCCTCGAACTCACAGAGATCCGCCTGCCTCTGCCTCCCGAGTGCTGGGATTAAAGGCGTGCGCCACCACCGCCCGGCAAGGCTCATTTTCTAGTGCTTAGATTTCCTGAGCTTTATAGAGTAGTGTGAATCCCTGGTATTTTTAAAGTTACAAGGTTCTGACATTTATTAGATACATGTCACAAGTAAGACCAAAGGAAACATGATCAAGGATGAGTTTGGGATTTCTTGATTTCTGCAACTATGGCTTGGAGCAGGTCACTTCTGTTTGCTACAGAAGTCTCCACAATGAAGAAACAAAGAACCTACTCTTTATTGGCAAGTAAGTGTGTCTGGAATAAACACATACTCCTGGGTGCATATCTGCTACACTGACTTGTGTGAATTGCTACAGGTCATCCTTGAAGGATGCCACAGATACAGTCAAGTTGGGTTGGTATTAACTGGCATGTCCAATGTAGGGAAATCCCCACTGCAGAAATGACATTCTGTCAAAGCCTGGAATAGACATGGAAATTGTGGCTCTTCACCTGCCTTGATGTTCAAACTTTCCTCCTGCAAGGAAATATATATATATATATATATATATATATATATATTTATAATCCCAAGAGCAAGGAGGACAGATAAAGGAAACGGTCCACTGTTCTTACTCAGTTGACTGATTGCCGAGGTCACTCTACCTCTGCCAGGGTGAGAAGTTGGAGGTATGTACTAGAAATCTCCTTTCACAGAAGCCAAGAGTGGGAAAAGATTTTATTTCCCACTTCCACTTCATGTGAGATCAAATCACAAGTGAGTTTTCTGGTAAGGACACACTTTGTCAGAGAGGACACCTTCCTACTGGATCCCTACACTAAGGAACAGGCAACCAGATCTTCAGATCTTTATCTTTTTTCAAATTTTCTTTAATTAAAAAAATTGTGTGTGTGTGTGTGCATGTGCGTGTGTGCGTGTGTGCGTGTGTGTGTGTGTGTGTGTGTGTGTGTGTGTGTGTCTGCATTTGGTATCTACATGCCATGGAGGCCAAAGGTTAATGCCATGTGTCTTCTGTCACTCTATCTTCCTCTTCCTGTCCCTCCTACTCCTTTACTTCCTTCCTTTTCTTCTTTTTGAGACAGCATCTTTCACTGAACCTGGAGCTCACTGATTAGCTAGACTGGCCAGCAGTGAGTACCTGGGATCCTCTGTCCCTGCCTCCCAGCACTGGGATTACAAGTGTGTGCAACCATACCTGGATTTTCACATGGGTTCTGGAGACCCAAACTCATGTCTGTGCATCAAGCTCTTTACCCACTGAACCATCACCCCAGCTCCCCTTGGACCTTTTTAATTAGGGCAATGTGATAGTTGGTTTTGATTGCCAACTTGACACAATGTAGAATCATCTGGAAAGGGGGCTCACTGAGGAACTGTCTAGATTAAATTGGCTGCAGGCATGTCTGTGAGGGATTTTTCTTAACTGTGTTAACTGAGATGGGAAGACCCACCCTGAATATGGGTGGTGCTGTTTCATAGGCCCCGCATGGAATGAAAAGGAGAAGGCAGTCTGAGCATATATTAACTAATCCACCACTCTTTTGAGCCTAACTGTGGATATAATATGACTAACTGATTAACACTCCCTCTGCCTTGATTTCCCTCAATGATAAACTCTAACCTGGAAGTGTGAGCTAAAAGAAATCCTTCCTCCCTTAAGTTGTTTTTGCTGGAATATTTTGTCACAGCATCAGGAAAGAAACCAAGACACACTCAGTCTGTTCGTGGGGGTCCCTCTCCCATTCCCCAATTTGTTTGTGATAATTATCGTAGTCATAAGTTGGGTCAGAAAATAACTAAGCTCCCTATTGAATTTGCTCATTCTCCTACCATTCTGCTCAGCTTCAAGAAGACCTTTCTGATATGAAGGATTCCCATGCAGACTTGAAGCTTCTCAGTCAAGATGTAGGACACTCAGCTACTTCTCCAGCACCATGTCTGCCTGCATGCCACTATCTTGTACCACGATGATAATGGGCTAAATCTCTGAAAATGTAAGCCACCCCAATTAAATGTTTTCCCTTTGTAAAAGTTGCCATGATCATGGTGTCTTGTCACAGCAATAGAAACCTAAGACAGCCTGCATTCCAGTCTTGGTGAAGGATGTGGGTACTGATTTGTAGTTGATTTTTTTTAACTCTCTTGGCTCTTTGGGGGCCAACCACCCAGCTCCCAAATAAATACGTGGAGGCTTATTCTTATAAATGCCCAGCTTTAGCATGGCTTATTTCTAACCAGCTTTTATTAGCTTAAATTATCCTATCAATCTTTTGCCTCTAGGCTTTTATCTTTCTCTATTCTACATACCTTTCTTTACTTCTTACTCTGTGGCTTACTGTGTAGCTGGATGGTTGGCCCCTGGGTTCCCCCTCTCCTCCTTTTCTTGCTCCTCAATCCTCTTCTCTCAGATTTCTCCTCCTATTTATTCTTTCTGCCTGCCAGTCTTGCCTATCCTTTCTCCTGCCTTGCTATTGGCCATTCAGGTGTTTTAGACAGGCAAAGTATCACAGCTTCGGAGTTAAGCAAACGAATCATAAAAGAATGCAACACACCTTCACATCATTAAACAATATTCCACAGCATAAACAAATGTAGCAGATCTTAAATTAATATTCCACAACACTGATTCTGTTGTTAGACTATCTCATGCATATGGTTCTGGGTAAATCTCTCATGTAATGTACTGTTAGAGCACTTTTACTGATTAGGATAAAGATATTCTGAGCGTATAGGACCAACTTGTGTGGATGTTTGAAGGCCAGACTGCTGATCACTGTCAGAGGGCATAAAATGGGTAGAGTGGGATCAGAGACTTGTGTCATTGTTGCTGAGTACCAAGTAACCAAGTCTGAAAGGAGAACGTTAGAATTCCATCCACAACCAGCATTTATCACAAGTGTCCATCAAGTACAAATGGTCAAGACAGCCAGTAACTGACAAAGCTGATATTAAAACCTGTGGAGTTAAGAACTCGTTTGTTGTTGTTATTGTTTGTTTGTTTGTTTGTCTGGAAACAACTTTACACCCAGGCATGAAAGGGAATGATGACTGTTGGCTTTTTTTATGCTATTTCACCAGATGCATCACTTGCTATGCTGAGATAAAAATGAAAGACTGTTACTATGATCTGGAACCACGTGTTCCTTTCCAGCCCATCCTGGGGCAAACGGGGGAATGCTTGTGCTGTGAGTGGCAGGCTGTACTTGCTGTCTAGTTTCTGTTCGCCAGACCTCACCTTTAGTAACAGTAGACATGGCCGAGGTGACCTTTATGATGTCAGCAGTGGTCCTCCTTCAGCTGGCTACATTTGATTATCTTGAATGCAATCACTCTAAAGTATGGGTGACATCCCGTGTCTACTGAGTCCCTCAGCCTGGCCTCTGTTGACTTCTTTTCTCCACTGATTTGTCCTCCTAGCTGGAATTTGGCCTGGTTTTCTCTGACTCAAGGCAGAGCTTAACAATGGGCCTACTACCTTACAGACAACCCAAGCCCTATACAGGTTAAGCCTCCCTATGGGTTGCTCTTTTTTTTTTTTTTTTTTTTTTTTTTTGGTGTCTTCCAAATTTTATTTTCTAGTAGATGCTTCTTTTGAAGGCCATACACTGTTAAAAGTCCTGTTTGTTCAGGGTTCTGTGTCCCTGGGACTGACCTGCAGAACAGTACATTCATTGCTGGGAATCATGCAGTGAATTCTGAGAATGTAGAACCCAGGAAGGAAGCTCAGAGGAGTGTATGGGATCAATTCAAGAACCAGAGGGAAATGGCCACCAAGAGGTAAGCCTTTCATGTGGAGGACCTTAGAGTCCTGAGTAACCATGGTAACTAAAACATATGAGGAAAACAAAAAGCAAGTGTTATACTCTAAATTGAGAAAGGTATTTCCACACAATAAAAATTTAATAGAAAGGTTAAACAGTCTGTGCTAGAAGCTGAGTATTAGGACAGGAAGATGTAAAGTGGAGTCTGGGCCCTACAGAATAACAGAGAAGAATATTATATAAATAGAACAGACTAAAACAGTGCTGGGTAAAGATGACATCAGTTGTAGCCAAAGAGAATTTGTGAGTTGTAATACTATTCTGATGAAAGAGGCAGAGACAGAAGGAAGAGACATGGAAGGCAAGTTGAAACCTGTCTGCTATGGAATGGTCTTTCTGTATGCTGTGAATATATGCTGCTCCCATTGGTTAATAAATGAAGGTGCTTTGGCCTATGGTAAGGCAGGATAAGAACCAGGTGGGAAATCGAAGCAGAGAGACAGGGAGAAGAAGGGCAGAGTCAGGGGCAGACATCCAGCTGCCCAAGGAGCAAGATGCCAGCACACCAGTAATGCCACAGCCGTGTGGCAATATATAGAAATGGGTTAATTTAAGATGTAATAGCTAATTAGAAATAAGCCTGAGTCACAGACCAAATGGTTTATAATTAATATAAGCCTCTGCATATTTACTTGAGACCAAGTGGCTGCAGGATACAGGAAAATTTCTGACTACCCCTTTCGATCCATGTCTGCTCAGTTCAACATCAACAAAATAGGAAATTTTAACAGCTGAAGAAGGTTCTGCACCCTGAATTTGAAAAGGAAGCACATATTATGTTCAGAACAGAATTTAAACAACAACAAAAACCCGGGTGTTTTGTGGTGAAATTGAAGAACACTGCAGGTGACATGAAAATTTTCAGCTAATCATGTGGGCACTGGAGCATCAGGACAAAGACCACCTTAAAATTCACACACAAAAAGCTCCATCTTTGAAGATTAAGATTAAAGCAACTCTGAGTGCCTCCAAGGGTGAACCAGTGGTGGGGAGTGGAGGTCACAAATTTGGGGTGATTTTAAGGACTTTCCAATATCAACAGATCTCTAGCTCGCCTCATTCTTTATCACTAAAAGATTCTAAAGGACTCTGAAGAGAAAGGATATAAGATGAGGAAGCATTGGATGGCTTGGGTCACAGGAATGTTCTGGGTTATTTGTGAAGTTCAGACATTAAAAAAATGGACTCTGAATTGTCCAGGGAAATGCAGAGGAGAATGATGCCCCAAAATGATCTTACCTGTAATGTCTTGTTTGGGTCTATCCCCATGCTTGCTACTTTTAAAAGAGTCATATGCCTTCCTTCTGATTCTATTCCACAACTTCCCCTGGAGTCAGCAGGTTTCCCTTTCATTGGCTTGTCCTTTTACTGTCTAGATCTCGCAGTTGAGCCATTCATTGTCCTGAAAACTGCACAGCCTCTTCCGAAAGAGACTGAGTGTCTAGCAAAACAACCTAACAGCAGTGTCCACCCCTGAAGGGCTCCTTGGAGGCATGGATTTCTGAGCCCTGACATCTTCTTTCCTGCTGTAGAGGGCAACTCACATAAAATAACAGGCTAGATTGATAGAATAGTTCAGCACATAGTTCTTTCATATATACCACCTTTCTCTACTGTCCTCAAAAATTTAAGTTAGTTATCATCTCCAGGAAATCAGGATCAAGTTTACCTAAGTTGTCCAAGGACAAAATTATATTCAGCTACAAATCAAGTGCCCAATGCTTCAACTCAAGAGCTGGCTCTAATATTCAAGCCGCCTCTAGGAAGGTGAATCTATCTACTGGGCACTGCATTTCACCTGCCTGGAGTTCTGTGATGCTCTCTGAGGGGCTCTGGATGTCCTTAGAATTTCCTGGATAACACTCAAAGGGTTGTTCCATGGAACTATGGCTAAAGGCAGGTGAAGGATGGGCACCTAGAGCTGATCATGGACATTGATTAAGCAAGAAACTCACTGTTGACAGCCAAACAAGAATTAGTCTTGACTTCGTTTGGGCTCAGCTGACTAACAGTGGGCTGCAGGGTGATAGCAGTGAGTCAACACTTCTCCCTCCCGCTCCTCCCCCTGCTCACTCTCCTCTGACCTTCTTGCCATCTTTACCGTTCCAAGTTCCATCTTGACATGAGTGAGAAACTCTGCTTCTCTACTCCTTCACTCCTTCAAGTCTCCTTCGACTGAGGTCCGGCCAGATGACTCCGTTTCAGATCCTAGCCCTCCCAGTACTCCACTGACGTTCTCCACACCATTCCTTTTCGTGGTGCTTAGAGTCATCCGAGCATCAGATGTTTCAATTTCTTACTTGTGAGCTGTCTATCTCCTTCACTAGGCTATATTATCCCTAGATTTTCGTGTGTGTGTGTGTGTGTGTGTGTGTGTGTGTGTGTGTGTGTGTGTAGGTAAGTGTGCATATATGTGTGGGTATGGAGGATGGAAGACAACCTCAGCTATCATCCATGTAGGAACACCACCTACATACTTGGACACGGTGTCTCTCATCAGCATAGGGTTTACCAGTTGTGCTAGACTGGCAAGGCAGCGAGCCCCAGGGATCTTCCTGTCTCTGCCTTTCCAGCCTTCGGACTACAAGTCTCAGCCACACACACCCCCAGCATTTTTGCATGGCTTCTGGGAGAGAAGTCAGGTCCTTGTGCTTCTAAGACAAGATGTTTACTGACTGAGCCATTCCTTTCGCCCCTTTCTAGGCTTTATAGGCTTTGTTTGCTTCAGGGTCTCCAGAAAGTGGTGCCTGCCTTGTGATGCTCAAGATGATGTATTTGATGAATGAATAAAGGAAAGAACGCTTTCACGAAAAGCATCCCTAGAGCCCTCCAGATGCAAGCTGCATGCAAGCTGCTTTCGGAACACAGGTTAGTGCATAAGGATGGACTTTCTGAATACGGAATGCTAAAATTGAAATTCAGAAACCATTTTTCTTAAGTTATTACAATGTAGTGTTACCTAAGACCAAATGGATGTGTGTGTGTGTGTGTGTGTGTGTGTGTGTGTGTGTGTGTGTGTGTGTGTTGCATGGAGAAGGATCCAAAGCTTGAGGCAGATGCACAGAGATAGCTGCTTAGAGCACTAGTAGCTAATTGGGGCTGTTTGGGGCTATGTGAGGACAGATGGGAGGGAGGCTTTGCTGAGCCTGAGTTGAGATGGGGAGATCTGGAGCAGGAAGAGGGGAGAAAACCTACCCATCGACTGCGCACACTTGAGGACCTACTTTGAGTCCAAGTCCTACTAGCTCAGAAAACATCTCTAATAGAACCCCAAGAAGTTAAAAATTGTGGGTAAGTATGTTGTAGCCAGCTCAGCGGGCTAGGGCATTCAGAATGGAGGCTCTTTGGAGGAGGTGGTCCTGAAGCTGGCTTTTAAAGATAGGTGAGGCTCATAGCCCCAGGAGGGAAGTGGACCGAACAGCTATTCCAACCTGTAGCAGTCACGTGGGACCTGCAGAAACCAGCCAGGGTGCCACACGCACATAGCTGTGCTAGCAAATCTAAAAATACCCCCCTCCTCTCTATTTTCTACTTTACATCCTGATCTCTTACTTTTCTTCTTGTCCCTACTCCTCACGTTCTTCCTTCTTTGAGGATCCTTTCTGGCAACCTTCAGACCCCTTTCCTCACCGCCCTAAGAAATCTCTGGCCAACAGGGAGGGCCAGAACCCTGTTGGACTCCCTGCTATTCAGGTACAGGTTGGCAGCCGCTCCAAAGCCCCCCACCTTCCTGGGCTCAGTTCTTTCAAATGCCAATTAACAGGTGTCAGAAGCGCTGGTCCTGACCTCTGTCTACATAACAACCCAACTGTTTTGGCTCTCTACCCGCTAGCATAAATATCGTGGTGTTTGAGCCCTTGGGGCCTGTGGAGTTTACAAGTATGCTGTCAAGATCTCCTCATTGGACTGGCGCTTGAAGTGCTGCCAAGATGCGAGGGGACTCCTGCGCTTTCATGTGTTCCCAAGCACAGGCCGCCCTGGCTCCCGGAGGAGCCCTCTGGGGACCAAGTGTCGGTGTGAATCTCAAACAGCAAGCTGACATTCCGGTTGGGAGTGTGACAGTGCATGCCTGGGTGATGATGCCAGGGCGGCAGGTGACACGGGTCCACCGCAGAGGGGGGGAGGGTAACCGGAGCGGCTTCCAGTTACATGTCCTCAGAGCTCTGAAGGATGGAATCGGGGTCTGGGGAACAGTTATAAAATGATGTTACAAAATCCGGATGTGCTGATCACATTGAGACCACTGAGATGGAGCATTTAGGGCACAGATGATACCCCTGTTCCCAAAAATGGCACTGGACTTGGGTTAATCTGGGATTAATGACTTTGCAAGCCAGAGACACAGACCACAGTCAACTAGCAAACACTCACACACACACACACACACACACACACACACACACACACACACTCATGTACACGCGTGCGCGCACACACATGCACACGTAGCAGTGTAAGTGCACACAGGAGAAGGGTGGGCACACATTCCACATGCCCTCGAAAGCTCTAGAGGAATGTCTCCTTCAGGGTACTTTCCCTCCCCCGGCCTCCTGTGTGGCTGTTCCCTTCTGGGTAAACATCTGAAAACAGAGAGGCTGCCAGGGAGGAGAAAGAAGAGGAGAGGGTGGAATGGGAAGGGGTGGGGCATGGCGACAGGAAGAGCTCAAGAGATTCTCAAGTTGGGTGACTACCAAGGTTGGCTTGTCCCAGAGGGCAGTTGGGCCCCAGCCTGGTGGGTGGTGGAGGAGCAGGCACCAGGCTGGCTCCCACCAGTGGGGGCAGCATCTCACCACCTTTGCCAACCCCTTGGCCTCTACTCAGAGTCCAAGTCCAGGAAAACTTGTTGGGGTTGTGTGAAGTAACGTCCTCTCCAAAGAAAACAGTGTTGGAGGGGTTTGGACATAATTTTTGTGGTCTGGATTAGGTTCTGCCCAGGAAGTTAGAAAGAACTCACATTAAGAGGCCTGGTCAGAGGCTACCTAGACAAATTGCTCAGGGTGAGTGTAGTTCTATGAACCCTAACACAAAATAATTGCTAGCCTGGTTCCTATAGTTCTCTTACTATTTGTTATAGAAGTCCAGAATATTCTAGATTTTAGATGTATGGGGATCTAAGACCTAGACCTAGAGGTAAGCACTAAGGAACAGAGTATCACACATCTTTGATGGCAAAGCATAGGCCCTTAGTTCCCAGTATTCCTTCTGCTGTGGTATTCCTTCTTCTCTCCATCTTGTCCGTATCTGGTTGATTTACAGAGATGACAGTTTAGAGTAAAATGTGTCCTTGGGCATATTTCTTCCAGCCTGAGTTAGATTTATAAGCTCCTTCATCAGCAAAGGAGACAGCCCTTAATTCGCATGCTCTCCGACCCGATATAACTTTCTGAGTCTCTATATTAGCACCTACGCCACGCACTTCTGGGCACTGTCAACTTGGGGGCAAACACAGTCCACGCAGAGTTGAGCTGTCCTAAGAAATGCCCGGATGAGCCTAACATGACTCCCAAAGATGGAGTCCTGCCCCTCAGATGTCAGGATTTAGAAGTCATGTGCCTCTACGTGAAAGCCAAGATGACTGTAGAGGTGACATGGGACATTTTCAAAGGGTGAAGTCAAGTCCTTCAAAAAAGAAATCTTGATGAGTAGAAACAGAAAACAAATCATTTGCCCCAGATTGAGAAAGCCATTTATTTCCCTACTGTGTGATGGTGTGGGACTCTGTACAGAGATACTGAAGGTTCTAGAAAGTTCTTATGGGTCATTGTGGTTTTTTTTTTTTGGACAGTTAATCGCCCCAAGGTGGCCAAAAGGGAGTGCCAAAGCCTCAAATCTTCGCCCTTTCTTGAGAGGACACACCGGGCAGACATCTCGCTGATCATAATCACTTTTATGTGTAACTGGACCTTCCTTCATCTGGTAGTTCGAGCTACGGAAGGGCGGTCCAGATGAGAGCTGTGTCTGTAACTGACGAGATCTGCGCTTGGCATGTGTTTGTGGGGAAATTAAAAATAAAATCAATCTCATGTGAAAAGTGCGTAGACTGGAATTAGCCATCTCCTGACTGGTCACGCACTGAACTCGGTGATGAGCAGGACAGAAAGGTGAGACAGGGCCAGTCATCGGGCTGCGCCACCCGCCAGGCCAGGGAGCCTGTCATAATTTATAATGGATTATCTTAGGAAACAGAAGAGGTTGGCTTGTGTTTGGGAGCCAGGAAAGACTAGTTCAAAAAGGGTGGGGGCATGTCTCAAAACGCATGACCCATTGTTATTTATTCTGCAAGATATTTAATGCCCTGACTAGGTTTGAATGAACCCATAAGATCCTCTGCTGTGATCGTGGAGTTTGATGGTAGCCAGTATCATCAGAACAGGTCAATGGTACCATTTTTTCTCTGCGGCTGTTGAGCTCACATTTGCATCACTCACCATAAAGGCCCATTTCCAAATTTTAATGGAATTTTTATACTTTAAAATTGAATTTCAAAGACTGGAGCTTCAAACATACAGAGAGAGGGAGAGAGAGAGAGAGAGAGAAAGAGAGAGAGAGAGAGAGAGAGAGAGAAGAGGAGAGAGGAGAGAGGAGAGAGGAAAGAGAGAGAAAGAGAGAGAGAGAAGGGGAGAGGGGAGAGGGGAGAGGGGAGAGGGGAGAGGGGAGAGGGGAGAGGGGAGAGGGGAGAGGGGAGAGGGGAGAGGGGAGAGAGAGAGAGAGAGAGAGAGAGAGAGAGAGAGAGAGAGAGAGAGAGAGAGAGAGAGAGAGAATGAGAAAGGAGGTGGGGAATTCTCCCTTCGTGGCTTCTCTTTCCTTCCAGTGTCGGCCTGTTGTCCACTTAGGGCTGTGTTATCAACTGATGCTATCCTGGAGCAGCTGCCTTTGCTGGTGTGGAGAGGACAGTGGGAGAAGTTGGGAGCTGTGCTCTTCTCTGGTTAGTGTGACTGGGAGTTATACCGTTTGCTTGCTCAGACATCCTTTGAGCGGCTACCGTTCTGCTGATGAGACAATTCAGAATCGGAGAGATTACAAGGATTTTCAAGGACTGCCCTCTAGTAAGTGGCCTTGCTGAGCTTTGAATAGGAATCCTGTGACTTTATCCTTGGGCCTAAAGACCCAGCCAAGGTCATGTCCAAATGTTGCCATCACTGGGCAGGAGCTAAGGTATCAGAATATCTGATTCAGGGACAGACTGTTTCAATCCTGAGTTCACCCTCCCTAGTGCTCAAATCCAAGCTTTTTTTTTTTTTTCTTACACAATTATGGAGAAAAAAAAAAAGCACTTCAAACTTTCAAAGGTAATAGCAATTAAACAACTTGGTTTCCATTGTCAGCCTCATTTCCCTGCTTTTACTAGGAAATCTAATGGGATGTTTTACAAGGATGACAAAGACAGAGAATGAAAGTCAAAGTTGTGCACAAAGCTTCCTTGAAAGCTTCATAATTAATGGTTTGGCATTGTTCTCTAATAACAGTCACCTTTTTAATGCACTAAAAGAAAGGCACCAACTCTGAAATATAATGGCATTCCAGCCATGCTTTGTGTGAACACAGCCCAGAGTTCTCCGCTCAGGAGAGCAGCATTTCAAGACTGCACCAAGCAGGCCCAGAGGCAGCTGTTGTTGGGAGCATCGGAGATGAGAGATTAACCCTCACATCTGTGTTTCAGAGATGGCTTTGGTATTGGAAGGCAAAGTGGACAAGAAGGCTAAGTATAAAAACACAGTTATAAGAGACGAAGATGAATCTCGGCTGGTAGACTGCTTGTCTAGAATTCATGAGGTTCTGGGTTTGATCCCCAGCACTGCCTAAACCAGGCATATATGGCTTAGGTCTGTAATATTAGCACTATGGAAGCAGAGGCAAGAGAATAAGGTGTTCAAGGTCATCCTCCAGTGTGTAATGGTTTAGACCAGCCTTGGGTATATGAGATCAAGAGAGAAAGAGATACAGTTAAGAGATCTCTATATGAAACAACTGTTTTCAACAATGAGGTGCGCGTGTGCTTGTGTATATGTGTGTGTGTGTGTATGTATGCGTATGTGTGTTAAGACATGTAAGACATTTTTAGTGTGCTCCTCAATAACCCTGTGTAATGCAGGAAAGAGTAAACCACGGTGTTGGTAGATTTCGAACATAATGTGTCCCCAAGGAGTTTTATTGGTGTCTGATGCATGGATTCGGTGATGGAAGAGAGAGGGAAAGGGATGAAGTTGAAACAGGCACCTTCATGTGCTCAGGGCTGTGCTTTACGTGGTCTCCATCCTTTTAATCCTTGTCACAACCCTCTGAAGTATTATTCTCTTTTTAGAGATGAGGAAATTGAAGCTAAGGCAGGTTGGGTTACCTGCCAAGCCTTACATAAGCAGTAGGCAGCCTAAGATTCAAATCCATGTGGGTTGGACTCCCAAGTCGAACTCCTTGTCCCCGGTTAGAATGTGACTACCCCGAGAAAAGCGGCATAGGAAACTCAGTCAGTCATTCCACTGTAGTAGAGCGACTTTATCCTGCTCGGTCCAAGATTTTTGATTAAGAAGCCTGAAGATTGATATTGTACAAAGAAGAAAAAGTGCAGAAGAGACAGGAGAGTGACAGCAAAGACGTGTGTCAGTCACTCCTCAGTTTTATCCAGGTCCCTGAGTATTTGGAGCAGTCTTAGAACAAATAAGGTGTAGGTGTGTGTGTGTGTGTGTGTGTGTGTGTGTGTGTGTGTGTGTGTGTGTAATTTCTGAAAAGACAGAAAAGAATGGAAATGCTTCTGGCTCCTAAGATCAGGCTGAAAAGTGGAGAAAGAATGCTATTTTTCATTTGTCTAGCACAGTTCAGGGTATAAGAGCAGCTGACCTGAGGTGGTAGCCTGCATACTGGTCCTGAATAGGCAGAGACTGAGGGCTAAGCAGATGGAACCAATTCCTTAAATCCGTTTGCTGGGTATGACACTCTTGACCCCTGGAGTGGTCCACGTGGTCAGAGCAGAGTTTTATCACTGGCCTTCCAACTAGCCAGTTGTGTTCACTTCCGGTGTGCTATCCACCCTCTCAAGTGCTTGGTTTGTGAAATGAAACCCCAAGCCTGCCTCGCTGGATCCTTGTAGGAATTCCATAGGACAATGTGCAGCTAGCACCTGTAAGTGATACCCAATTACCCTGTAGCCTGCTGTCATGAAACTTCTGTTCAGGAGGCTCTAGGCCATCAATAGAGCCTTCAACTGCTCCACAGTATGAACCAAGGGGTGGTAAAGAACTCTCAACTCCTATGTCTCCACTCCAAAGCTATACTATTTCATTCTTTTGTGTTCAAGATATACCCTTGCATTAGCTGCTCAAGCATCCTTTATTAATTCCCTGGAGAGCTATATTGGTTATTTTTCTCACTGTTGACAATGCCTGACAAAGGCAGTTTGAAGGAGGAGAGGTTTATCTCGGCTCACAGTTGGAGGATACAGTACAAGATGATGGCGAAATTGTAGCATCAGGAGCCTGAGGCAGCTGGTCCCATTACATCCACAGTCAGGATGCAGAGAGATGCTTGATGGTGTTTAGACTGCTTTTCCCTTTTAGTTCAGGTCAGGATTCCAATCCATGGAAGGGTGCTGACCACATTTGGGTAGGGTCTTGCCTCCTCGGTTAAACACCCTCACAGACAAGCCCAGAATTGTGTCTCCTAGGTCATTCTCAAACCCCATCAGGTTAACAGTCAAGATTATCTATCATAAGAGGTCACACATTACATAGGTGGAGGAGGGACTGTCTGGTATTCCTAGGAACAATGCTGCTGTTCACACCTTACCCCAGAGCCAACAATTTAGAATCTAGAGGCAGAGTCTAGATTTTTAAGTGGTTTTTTAAGTGGTTCTACAGTATCCACGGCTGGGAACCCCCAGACTAGTCTATCTTACAAATGTTAAATGCCAGAAGTCCCAAGCTTACCATTCAATTTGGGACAATAATACTTCACCTACAAAATAGTTGCTGCTATTGTTATTGAAAGGGAAATATGGTGTAAATTCTGCTTTAGTGAGAGCCAGAGATGAGGTGAAGGGCCAGAGTTAAGGTGAAAGGTCAGCCACTAAGTAGTGAGGTAAGATACGGTGAGCTGAGCGACCAGCAGCTAAACAGTGATGTGGGATGAGGGACTCCAAGCTAAGGGGCGCAGAGAGGAGGAAATATGTGCTCACAAGTTATCTTTGGAATATTCCAATGCTTGTGACTAATGATGTTTCTGCCAAGACTGGTGGATCTCTTAGAAGACAGTCAGAGGCCAGACCAGGACTGAAAAAGAAAATGTGCTTCTTTAATTCTTTGGAAGGAATACAATGCAAAGGGTAGAAGTTTCAATTAAATATTTTTTTAAAACATCTTTCTGACAGGCATTTGAAAATCCCCATATGTATGCTCTGAAGGTTGTTTGAAGATGTGGTTTCAAATCCCAATGGTTTATTAGCTATAGGATGTCAGAGGTAGCGGAATCCTTTTCCATATTGTATGTAAGGCCTCTATGAACTTCAGTTTCATAGCTAGGAAAGTGGGCATAATAGCATCACTCTCCAAGAAGAGTTAGAGAATTTGCCACTATATAGTAGGCAATTGCTGCCTATCTGCTGTCTCTCCTCTGGAGATCAACAAGTTTCCAAAAGTGAAAAATCAGGGTAGTGACTTCTGTGTTCCAGAAAACTAGTCACAATAGGATCATTGGGTAGAGGTTAGGTGAATGTGTGGGTCCTCAAAATAGCAGGAAGAAGAGGGTTGAGCCCACAAGTTGGCTAGAAAGATGGGTAGCCAAGCCTGGAGACCAATGGACAGGAGTTCTGGAAGAAGGGAAATAATATTGGCCTTACCTCTTCTCTCAAAGGCTTGTTAGAAATCTATGAAACCATTTAGTTCTGGAAACATTCCGGAGCAAAATGTGTTCACTTTCTTGTGTCCTTGGAGTAAGCTTTCTGTCCAAGTTTTGACAGAGTCCTGAGTTGTGTTAGATACTTTGTATCTTACTAGAATTCTATTTCCTTGTGTTTATGAGCTTTTAGCTACACCTCTTGGAATCAAAACGGCATTAAAATGGTAGTTCTACGGAGTAAGACACATATTGTCAACACTTCACCATCTTCTTAGAGCTGATGTTATAGATTGCAACTGTCTGGGTCAGTTTATCCTCACTCTACTCTTCTTCTCTAGTCAACAGGCCTATTTGATCCACATATGTTATGTACTCCAAAATGCAAAACAGAAGTGTAAATTATCTTGGGATAACCACATCTTTTTAAAGAAATTAGAATAAAAAATAATGTCTGTCTAGATATGCATCACTTCTGATGTGTCTCATTCGTTCATTCCTGAACATTCAGATTCATCTCCCAGATCATTTTCTCCTAACACACTTGCTCAGTTCCCCTCTGAAGCACAGACTGGCTAATGACAAATTACCTCAGTTTTCTTCCTTCTTGATTTGAGCTCATCCCTCATTCTCAAAGGCTCTGTTCACCCAGTGGAGATTTCTGACCTGCCAGGGTTGCACCCAGCATTTTCTGGACATGGTGTCATTGGCTCCTTGTCTCCGTGGCTTCAGGATTGATGGCTGATGTCATTTGAAACATTATCCCCTGTTCATAAAGTGTCATTTTCCTTTGGCTGTTGTTAATATTTTCTCCTGACCTCCAGTTTTTAGGAACTGGGTAGATCTTAGCATGGTTTTCCTTTGATTTACACTACATGGGATTAACTGAGGGTGTTTTGTTTGTTGTTTTGTTTTTCTTTAAATTGTAGACTGTTTTTTTCTTTTGACAAATCTGGGAACACTTTAAGCATCATTTCCCCAAGCAGGTTTTTGTTTGTTTTGGTTTTGGGTTTTTTGTTTGTTTGTTTGTGTGTTTGTTTGTTTGTTTTGGGCAGACCTATCCTCTCCCTGTGTTTCTGAAACTCTAATTACAAATCAATTAACAATTTAACATTTTTCCCAACACATTCTTGATATCTTTCATTTTCTTCTGTAAGTTTTCCTTTTGGCTCTCAAGATTGTATCATTTCTATTGCTCTACCCTCAGGTTTACTGAGTTTTGCTTTGCTATCAGCATTTAATTCTGAATTCCACCCATCTGTGCTCTTCTTAAATTTGAAACACTGTGGTTTTAAATTTTAATGGTCTTTGTTTCTCTACCAAGATGCCCTACAAGTGCTTTAATTTTAAACATCTTTATATCACTAGACATATTATAGCCACGGCTTTAAAGCTTTGTCTGCTAATTCCACTAGCTGAGACTCTCCCTGTCTCTTAGCAGCAGGCCATATTTTCCTCTTTCATTAAATACCAAGTCATTTGGCTTATGTATCGAATGCAATGTTAAGTCCTATGGACACCCTACATCCCATTATACAATCCCCAAACTGCTAATGTGTTTAGTTTAGCAACTATTTTCACTGGCTCCCCACTGCAAACTCTATTTCTCGGGGAGCATCTCAAATCTCAGATCCATTCCTCACACGTTAGACAGGGACACTCAGAGTTTGTGCTTTGTATGCATAGTTCAGGGGTCGGCCAGAGAATTGAGGAGAGTTTATAGATGAGATTACGGCTCTCTCAAAGAGCTCCTTATTTTCTCATGGCTGTGGCTTCTCTGAATTCTCCTGCTCTGTAACCAATGCATTTGAGGCCTTCCCTCAGAGCTTTTGCTACCCTATATGGGAGAGAACAAAACTCGCCCTCAGAACAGCAAGGAAGGGAGCTCACCCCACATGTTTCCTTCTTCTAAGTGCCAGCCCAGAATCTGCATTTCCAGTGCCTGGAGTAGTTGCATTTTTATTTTGTCTACAGTTTGCACTTGGTCTGATAGGAGCTCACTTATTCATACCGCGAACAAGACTAGTCCAAACAGCTGTGTGTTAGCATTTGGAATGAAGAGATTTGCAGTCACTTTCTAGTCTTAAGTCACTGTGACCGGGAAGATGACAAGAAGTGCTCAGGCACACAGAGTCAGCAGGGTCCTAACCATGCCTACTCACTGATCATGGTCGTACTGACCATGGACCGCTTTATCTGTGTCTTAAACCAACCTCCCAGCTTCGTTTTGCTTGATGTTTGTATGCATCTTGTTCTACCCGGCAGACTTAAAGGGCTTGCTTGAAGACTGATGACAAGAATTGGAATAACGTGGTGGTTTTTTGTTTGTTTGTTTGTTTTACATCAAAGGGCAATAAGGATACGGTCAATGAGTCTGGCAGATGGCAATGTTTCTCCAAGATAGAGTCAATGGGCTGGAGCAGAAGCATCTCCAAATGGAATCATACCCATGGAGTTGGCGTTGATTTGACTCTTGCAGCAAAGGCCTCCTCCTGTGACAGAATTCTTCCTCCAATATAATGAAATATTGGCTTTTGTGGCCACTTATAAAACCTGGATATTGTTACATGGTAGCCATGAAATGACACAGTAATAGTTTACTGACTCGGATCCTGAGTGCTTCAACTCAAGAGATTTCTAAGTGAAGCGTCACTATGCCAGCTGTTCCCGATAACAGCAAACATGTGGGCCCCCACCAGGCTCATTTTAAGGAAGGTATGCTTCCTGGGTTCCAACCAAACTGGCTTACTCACTGTTTCTGGGGCATGCCTGTGGCTTCAGAGCACACTGTGAACAAAGCCCAGAAAAGAGCCCAAGGCATGCTCTAGACTAGACTATCGGTAAAGCAGTTTGTCTGAGGGACATGAGAAACCCCATTTCTCCAGGCAAATGATGGATGAGTTGTGAGTTTCAGTCATCTATACATGTGTTTTGCCTCTAAGAAGCTCCTTAGATCTAGTAAGCCTTGTGTTTCCTTCAAATTTTATTGCCCATAAACCTTAACATAAAGCATACTTGAAAAATATTTCTTGATGAATGGGGGATACAGCCTAGTGGTAGAGCACTCACTAGCTTAGCATGCATAAGGCCCTCGATTTGAACTTCAGTACCAGGAAAAATGTTTTTAAAATTAAGTAAAGAATAAATATTTATTCTGGGCTCACACAACTTTTTCTGGTTTGCATTCTGGTTTGTTTAGTTCCATATTCCATATTTTTTTCTTCTTCCCATTATTCCATCTTCCTAACTTTTCATATTTATTTCATCTTCCAATTCATTTCCATCTCCTACATTCCTGTTGACAAAGCAAACTAATATTTTAGTCTCAAACTTCATAGAGAAAGCAAAGTATGAGATGATGACCTATGTGATCAAACACAAAGTATGATTGTGGTGACATGTGGATTAGAACCCTGTGGTAGCAGTCAGAATAGGGCCCTTCAAGCTCTGTATTCTAATTCCCAGAACACAGGAATGTGTTGTCTAATACAGCAAGAAGAAAATTATAAGTGTAATTAAGTTAAAGACCTTGAGGTGGGGGCATTACCCAGGACTGTTTAGATGATCACAATATAACCCCAAGTGCCATGTCCATGCATGGCTCCAGGGACTTTGACCTGACTCACATGAGGAGGGAAAGAAGAAAAGACAGACATGTGGACAAAACTGGGATCAGATGGTTTGGGCTCTCTGCTGGAGAAACTGCAGCACCCCAGAAGCTCAGCATGTTTGTTATATAGAGTTAAACAGAGATGTAGGCTTATTGTTTGCAGCTGAACAGGGAGGCAGGGTTATTACAGACAGATCAACAAGGAGGCAGGGTTATTGTCTCAGTGGTATGTTCATAGGCTTTTTCCCTTCATTCCTTTCAACAAGACGGCTTGGTACAACTAGGTAAGTTTTAGGAAGAAACGTACCATCTAGGAACTATAACAAATTTCCATAAATTCGATTATTTGAAACTAAACAAATTCACCACCCCTTAGATCAACAAGGAGTCAGGGCTCATGATATGCAGCTGAACAAGGAGGCACCTTTAGCTAACCTCAGCAGGAGCCGTCTCTGTTGGGGAGCCATCTTCAGGCATAAATATTAGGGGAAGAAAGCTATGGTGGACGTTTTCTGCACACACGATCAACATCTGCACGTGGACCAAAGGGAGCTTTGCATTTCCCTCTTAGCCTCACCCTCAGGGAAAAGGTTTTGCCATTTTCTCCATGAGTCTGAGGCTCCATGGTCCTTGACATGGCCATGTCAACAGCACACATTCACTCAAGACTTGACTTACTCATGGCTTCCTCCACTCCCAAACACAGTATGATTTTTTTTTTTTTTAAGAATGGAAGACAGATAAGATAGAGTCCTGGAAGACAGGGTAGTATCAGGATGATGTCATGTGACAACAACTTGGGTGACCATTCCTGGTTTGAAATATTGGATTGGGGGTGGTGGCGGCGGCAGCGCATGCCTTTAATCCCAGCACTCGGGAGGCAGAGACAGGCGGATCTCTGTGAGTTCGAGGCCAGCCTGGTCTACAGAGCGAGATCCAGAAAAGGCGCAAAGCTACACGGAGAAACCCTGTCTCGAAAACACACAAAAAAAAAAAAAAAAAAGAAAGAAAGAAAGAAAGAAAGAAAGAAAGAAAGAAAGAAAGAAAGAAAGAAAGAAAGAAAGAAAGGAAATATTGAATAAATATTGAATTGGGATATGAGATCAGAAATATAAGCAATGCTAAGAACCTAGAAGGGAAGGAAGCATATTCTACATTAGAATTCCTAGAAAAAAATACAGTCTGCCTTTGTCCTGACTCAGATTTCTGACCTGCAGGGCTAAGAAGTGATGAATTTGTTTAGTCTAAGTCATCAGATTTATGGAAATTTGTTATAGCACCTAGATGTTACTTGTCTTCCTAAAACTTACCTAATTGTACCAACCTGTCTTGTTGAAAGGCATGAGTCACAAGGGAAAAAGTCTCTGAGTATACCACTAAGATTTTGGTATATTTCCTCTTTGTTGTTCATATTAGTGTACATATAAAATCCCCATGATGATACACAGCTAGTGCTGGATGTCCCAGGAAGAAATTGTTTAATTTAAAGCTTTCAAGTTTTCTAACAGGTAGGTAGGATACACAGACAGATGGACAGATGGATGGATAAGTAGTGAACAAACTGCATTTCATCTTTGTTTTAAAGGAATATAATAAAACAAATTCACAATGTAAGTAATGCTTTAAGGAGCATTGTTTGAAAGACAGGTTCTCGGTATCTAAGTGACGAAGAGATGGTGTTTATTCTTTCATTTAGTTATGAACTGATGCTTCCATCAACTGTAATCACAGAGTCCTAGCTACTTGTCCTCAAGGAACCATGAGGAACACTAAAAATAAATCATGTCAAAACAACTGTTTAATATGTTTTTACCTGGCATGGTGGACAAGGGCAGAGCTACATAGTGTACTTTGATTTTAATAATGCATTTGATCTGTATTTTAGGGTGGCATTCCTTTCAATGTGATTTATGTATAAAACATTCAATCCTTGTTCATTCACGAAGAACTGAGATTCACTTTCTCCTCAAAAAGTCAAAATTCATGAAATATAAACCCATCTTGTAGTAGAAGCAGGGTTAAGTAACTAGACAATGTGACAATGATTGAGTTTTATTTCCTAAGGGGTTAGAGGGTATATAGGAGGCACAGAGTCAACTGATCAGTCTCAGACAAATCTTCAGATTTGGTCCATATGTCACAGTAGTTCACTCCCTCTTCCCAGAAATGCTCTTGGTATTCATCTGGAACATTATAAAACAGTTGAGCTTTGGAAAGTCTGCACATCATTAGTCAGCAGATGCATGGTAGAGTAATCATCACATGAGCACAGCCTATCACAAACCAGCACTCCTGGAAAAGCCAAGCAGAGGGAGAGAGCCCCAGTGATGGGATACATCCTCAGATATCCATCTGACCAGCAGCTAGCTTGTTTTAAAAATCTGGGTTCCACCAACTGGTATTCGTTGGTCAGGAGCAATTTCTCCCAATGCTGCTTCCATGACGCAAACAGACAGACACTACTTTTGTTCCATTTCACCCCCACGCCCTGAAAAGTCACAAATGCCTTCTTGATGGGCTGATTCCTGGCACTGTGCAGCCCCCACGGCTGACTTCCTTTCTGGCCAGCTGCCTCTGGTAAACATCGCCAGGGTGAGCAAGAGGATGTGTGGGTACAGAGCGTTGATATAGGGCTGTGATTATGATTGTGCTTTTGCTCATCACTGTCTCAAATTGCATATTGTATTGGGACACTTATTATTTTCTATTTGGGGAAGAGTTGATATGGCTTACCACCTCCGGACCCCTACTGTTTCACCTTGGAGACTGGATATGGAAAAAGACGTGAACTGGAGCCTTCTATGACTGGAAAATAGAGATTGGATTCTGGCTCAGTTGTACCCTCTCCTTTCTCTCCTGCCTTTCCTTTATAGACTTCAGCTCCAATTAGAAAATAGATGTGGCGTTTTATGTTGGTAGACAGTTTCCCAAAATATGGATTATGAAATGAAGGTTGGTTGCATAAGGGAGTAGGGGGAAATAAATGATGGGTAGGGAAAGGGAAATGGCAAGGGAGAGTGAGACTCAGGGCCTGTTTCCCAAATGCTCCGTAAACCTGGTCCTGTAGAACTCTATGAATTGCATTATGAGTTATTGAATAAGTAGATCTGAGCTTTCAGCCTCTTTTGTCTCACAGGGAGGTATCAACCCTTACACCTGATCCTCAGGCTTCTAGGAAAAAGGGGCTTTCAATAGTGACCCTCGCAGCAGGAGCACACAAAAGCAAGGGGATGGCACACTGAAATGGTCACGTGGGTCAGCAAGGATCTGAGCAACACAGTGGTTGCTACACTCCTGGGCAGAGAGACTGTTCCTTCAGGGTCATCTGTGGCTGTCAATGCCTCTCCGAAGCCTTTCAGCCTATGGTTCTGTGAGCATCATACTGAAAATCCACAGACTCAATCTATGGATGGAGCAACTTGTATTGTGCACCTGTAATCTAACCCGACGTGATATGTAAAGGACTCACTACAATCACTAGCATTTGATTTTGCTCCTTTCCCTGTATCTCTTGGTTGTTAAAGTCAGTGTCCCACTTTACCTTCATCCATCCCTTAAATATAAGCCAATACACACTCTGATTGAAACCTCCTTGATGCCACATACTGGCAACACCATGGCTTGAATTCTGACCAGGAACTTGAATTAACAGGAACTCAACTCTATCCCATACCATTCATTTTTAAAGTTCAAGATCCTGAAGGCAGCAATATTGCCTCATACTTTTTTAGCCTTCTTTCTCCAGCGTTCAGTGAACTGTTTTATAACCCACTGTAGAGCATTCATAAACACGTACTTATTGGTGTGCAGTCAAACTGAATGTCTAGCTACCACTTCATAGTAATCTAGTTATTTTTCTTATGCTCCCTATGGTAATTATTGATCATATCTAATCAGAAACATTATTTCATGGAAAATAGACAATTTGAAAATGATGTTACCCCTTCTTGTTGAGTTTCAAGTGACATTGACATTACTAAAATTTGACAAGAATGACAAGCCCATTTGAACAGAGGTATGGATGTGACTTTAGACATAGATGTAACTCCTTATATAGTTACATAGACATACATATATAAAAGTGCATTTATATGTACATGTACACCAGTGTAGCAGGAATCTTAAAAGTTCTTATTAATAAAAATCAAACCTGAAGCCAGATATTGGGGTGAACACTGAATGATCAGAGAGACAGAACAAGCCTCAGCTACCTCACCTCTCCAATTCCTCAGCTGATCCTGTTTCCTCAGACTAGAAGCCTCTGAGTCCTCATCCAAATAGATCACCTGAACTGCTTTGAAAGCCTAAAAGCTTAACCTGCTAGTTCCTCATCCTCATGCCTTAAATACTTTTCTGCTTCCTGCCATCACTTCCTGGGATTAAAGGCTCTTGTTACCATGCCTGGTGTTTCCAGTGTGGCCTTGAACTCACAGAGATCCAGACGGATCTCTGCCTCTGAAATGCTAGGATTAAAGGCGTGTGTACCACCATCTTCTGGCCTCTATATCTAGTGGCTGTTCTGTTCTCTGATCCCAGACAAGTTTATTAGGGTGCACAATATTTTGGGGAACACAATATCACTACAAACCAGGCAGGCAAGAGGTGGAGAAAATACTGGGGGAAGTCAAGAGATGTCAATCTCAATCTCCATATCAGGTCCGCCCCTACCTTGCCATGACAGATTTGTGTGTCAGCCAAAGGAGTTACACTAGATAACCCCTAAAGTCCCATCAACACTGTAAGTTCTATTAGTTGTTTTCCTCCTTTGTGAAGAGCTAGACTCCAAGAAAACAAAAGAAACCTGTACTTCCTCACTATGCTCAATCAACAGATATTCACAGTAAGGTTGTTTCCTGCATGCAACCCCAAATTTGGCTTATGCCTCACCCAGGGGGAGAAAAGTGTATGGAAGGATTATTAACAGATAAGAGGAAAAATAATGGCAGAGATGTCATGGGAAAATGGTCTATTTGTTCACTGAGGAGGTACCAAGGAGTGACTACATGTGAGGAACTGGGCAGGACATCTGGGGAGGCAGAATCCTTCATGTTATAGAGGTCAGAGATTCCTTTTCTCAGCATCATAGTCAGCCAAGAGGAAAACTCTGGAGGTAATTTTGATTTTCAATGAAGTAGACCCTACTCTAAATGTCTCATGACCATCACATTTTTTTCCATCCATAGTCTGAGAATCCAGCTTGTCTTTTGGTTGTTCTTTTCCAAGAGAAAGTGTTGTACTCAGTGCAGCATTCGTGATATCCAGTTTGGGCTCAATCATAAACTGTATGATCTTAGATGACACAGCCAACCTATAAAGCTGTCGCCTCTGCTCAGAGTATTGCAACACTGTCCTACTTCCAACTTTTATGAGGGCATTAATGTATTGGAGGCAAAAATACATACATGACAGGGTAGGGATGTAGTTCAGTTAGTAGCTTGCTTGAGTAGCACGCATAAAACCCTGGTTTTGATCTCCAACACTGTACAACACCATGGTGACCAGGCATGGTGGGGCACTCCTGTAATCTGCACATCCAGGAGGTGCTGACCAAGCAGTCAGAAATGCAAGGTCATTCTCAACCACACAGTGAACTGGAGTCCGACCTGGCTATATGAGACCATCTCTCAAAAAATAAGAAAGGGGGGGGGCATGAAACTGTATAGTACTGTGATGGTCTGTTAACAACTGAATAGTGACAACTTGAGTCATGTACTTGAAGTTGTTTCTTCACCCTAAGAAAGAAATACATGAATTTGTTAACTTTTTGTTTTCAAATTGTCAAATGGCTTTTTTTCCAGTAGTACACACGTTTGTGTTCTGAATTTTGAAGAGATAATCAGGCTACTTGTGCAGCAAATTGTTGTACAGATTTACATATCGTGCTTTTTATATATTAGACTTAGCTAACATGGATATATACTTCCATGGGAAAAGGAGGGGCCATAGACTCGGCTTATTTAGAAAGGACTAGTGGAAAGTTTTCTGAAATACCTCCTCTCTAAGTCACAACAGCGTGCTGTCCTGCAAAATGCTGATTCTAAAAAGGCTAGAGGAACTGCTTACTAAATCAAAAACGTACTCTAAAAAATGAAGAAAAGAAAGAAGTCTTGAATATCTGCCAGTTTTAATACTTGGGAAATCAAGGAAACAAATCATGTTGCCAATAAAGGTGAAGAAGATATTTACAATGCCCTCAGCTCCACGGCATCCATGCTCTCAGCACTCACTGGAATGTGCCAAGTGCTGTCCCGGGCTCCTGCTGCATGCCCCATCACTGGGAGACTGTACAACTGCTGACATCACAGAGCATAAAACACATTCAAGCAGGATAGGATCAAGCCGAACAAAGCCATCTTTGAAAGGCTACCTTTTGACATCAGGTTAGACAGTTCCTTCTGTTTGCCATCTGCTAACCTTTAGATTCTTTTCATTGTTGATAAGGCCAGTTGCCCTGTGAGCACCATTTTTCCTTCTGCCGTACATAAAGGGCATCTTTGTTTTCCTCCAAGTGAACTCAGCACAAGCCCACGGAACAGTGAAACACCCGGATGGAAATGAGGTGTCTCTGTGACAGCAGACTCCTTCTGTGGCCCCCATTTATCAAAATCAATTGCCTGAGTCACCAGGGGATGAAGTCAATCATTGTTTTCCTCTGTTTCCCAGAGTCATACGCTGAGTCAGTGAGTGAACTGGGATTAGAACTCAGCCTTGTCCTCACGGGAGCAAGCAGTTCTACTATATTTATCTGGGGTCTCATGATTCTTAGTGCTTATGCGCTGCCCTCTAATTTGCACTGTGCCTTCTGTAATATCTAAACGGGAAGTTGCCAGCTGAAATGGTCATTATCCGGGAAATCTATTTAAACATGTTTATAAGGTCAGATAAAGTGGGTGGTGGGTATGCCAGACAGAAAACAACAAAAGGCTTTGGCTTTGTTTAGCCAGTGAGACTAAAGTTAATGAATGAAGTATTTTAACGTGGAACTAGTCCATGGTAGGAAAAAGCACACTAATCAAAGCCATAGCAAAATGCAGGAGTGAGCAGTCAGACTACTCAGCCAACCAAGTGCTTTCCATTTCCGAAGGTGGACTTGGACTTGCCCTATGTGAACACAATGGGTTGTCTGTTTCAGGTCGTACAGTGGCAGAGCACCAAAGCAAGACTTTAGGGACCCAAACATTCTACTTATCTGTATCTCATTCCTATCACATAGACAAGCTGGCATAATCTGGAAGGATGGTCAACATTAACCCAAAAACCAGCAATAACACAGTGAATGTGATTGAACCAGAGGGAAATGAGAAAGTTAGGGGGAAAAAAAACCACAAGGCTGCTTGGAACCAACCTGGATTACTATTTGTGGAAGACCAGGAAGATGAGTTGCCAGTCCCACAGAAGCCACAGCTCGGGGTCTGAGTCAACCACTCCCTGACATGACCTCCAGATTCTGCCCAGCTGCTCTTAAGCATCAAAGAGGAAGGAGTCAGAAAGAAGCAATTGAATATTTAGTTTCTTTAAACACAGGCCTATGAGTGCTGGTGACTTAGGGAGGCCAAGGGGTGCAGAGTCTCTGAGAAATGCTTCCCACACACCGGCATGAGCTAGGATGCTAATTCATGAAGATGGAGCAATTAAGCAGATTTTACCCACTGTATGAAACGTGGCTACTGTTGGGAAATCTGACCCACATGGGCAGAGAGTAATTAAATCATAAAGAAGGGATTTTCTTATTATGAATGAAATTAATAAAATAGCCTCCTTTCTGTATAAAAATCACGCTTTCCTCCTAAATTCACTATTACTTCCTCTCTTATTTCTTCCGGGAGCTTGACTTGATTTGGGCAAGAATTGAATGCCATTTGTCTTTAGGTCCCTTTCCATCTACCACAATGCTCTGCCTTTTGCCTCCTACTTCTGAATCTTTCATTATCGCTTCTAATGAGAAGAAGGAAAACAAGAAAGGGAGAAAGGGAGTCAGAGAAACCAGGGAAGTAGAAAGAAGAGAGGACGAGCGAGATTACAGAGTGGTCACAGAAAGAAAGCAACGGCAAGCAACGGAAGCGAGAGACTTTGCCAGGGTGATGCTGAGCAGTACAGCGACCACCAGCCACATGTGGCTCCGGACACTTGGAAGGTACCAGGTGGAACCTGGCTATGCAGTCAGTACAAAACACACAGCAGATGCACCAGAGGAAGAAAAAAAAACTTGCAAAGTATCTCTTTCATAGTTTTATATCCATTACATGTTGAAATGATGATATCTTGGCTTATGTGAGGTTAAATAAAACTTGTTGTAAAAATTAATCACACCTGTGTCTTTCTTAAGACGGGTACAAGAAAAATTAGAATTCCGGATGTGGGTCACATGTTATTTCTATTACACAGTCTTCTTCTGCTGTTCCCCATCTCAGTAAGAAGTGGCAGGATTGCATTTCACTCCGTGCACTGTGTGTACCACTCACAACCCCCTAACCTCCAGCTCTAAAGAAACAAGCCCTAATATCAGTGTGGACCTTCCAACAGCAGCGGCAGTACCTGCAGATCCTTTTGGGGGGCAGCTTGGACTGCTGGGAATCCAGGTGGCCCTGCAGGAACCATCAGGAAGGGCAGGTCCCCACCCAACTATCAAAGCTTCTCACTGAAGGACCCCCCCAGGCTCCTGGACCCAGACCTCCTTCTGACTCTCTCCACTCCAGCACCAAGGGCTCCACGGCGGTGGGGGTGCTTTCTCCCATATAACCCCTTACCACAGTGTTATCCCCTCCAGCTTCCTCTGCAAAAACAGGCTTTTCTTAACTGTAAGAATGTTTAGCATTGTTTTGGAAAAGCTAGGGAAGTCATTTACAAGTCAGGGAACCGAATCCATCAGAAGAAGGACAACAGTGGAGAGAAAAAAAAGGAATGAACATTACCTGGGAAATTCCCACAGAAGCATGAGGTGGCTCCTCGCCTTGTGTCCACAGTATAAAGAGGAGAGAACTGAATGCTGGTGCTCAGCTCACTTCTCAACTCCCTCCCAATTTTATTTAGTCTGGGACCTCAGCCATTGAGATGGTGCTGTCTACGTTCAGGGTGGCTCTTCTTTCCTCCGCTAAATCTCATAGACTTCTATAGAGGTGTGTCTCCTCTAGTCTAGCTGATAATGAAAATTAAAAGGTGGTGGCTCATGCCTTTAATACCAGCACTTGGGAGGCAGAGGCATGCTGATCTCTGTGAGTTCGTGGCCAGCCTGGGCTACAGAGCAAGTTCCAAAACAGTCTCCAAAAGCTACACAGAGGAACCCTGTCTGAAAAACAAAAATCAAAAACACAAAAATGAAACATCAAACACACTGAGTGATTTGATGCAGGTGGTCAGGGAACCAAACTTTGAAAAATACTGAACAGTAATTCATACCGGCAACTGTAGAATGTAAAGTTCAGTCACAAATTACTGCTCATTGAGCACCTTGGAGAAGATTCCAAATGGGGAATTGTTTAATGTAGCACCAGTAGATCAAAGAAGAGATTCCTGTTCTTCATGTGATGCCAGCTGAGACTCAGGAGGGGCTTCGGAAAGCGAGGCTCCTACACTCATGGTCCTACATCCAAAGGTGACAACAGGCCAGGCCAAGCCATATAGGAAGATATACTAAGATGGTCATAGTGCAGAAGACAAGAGTGAGTAGAAGGCTAAGGTCTCAGGCTCTGAGCTGTTCAGGTCTCTGGCCATATGGTACTAGGCCTCGGGATAATTAAGGAAATGGGTGGAGTTTTACCTCCATGGATGCACTGACTGGAGAGGAGGTCTGGGTATAGTATAGATCATGCATAGTGCATGAATTATGCATGAATATCAGAGGCAAGTCAGTTCTTTGTTGGTGCTAAGATTCAACTACCTGGAGGCTAGCAGACCCTTCCTACCCAAAAAGGATTCTTTTTTAAAGTTAGCATTCTAATTATTAGCCTAATGAGTATATATCATTCTAGTTTTTATATAACATTCATTATACAAATGACCATCTATCAGTGTGATAGATCCATGCATGCATTCATCAAGTCCAGCTACACTTCCATCCTTACCTCATACAATCTACTGGTGCATAGGGTGGCTTGATGGAAACATGCTTATCACAATTGGAGTGTGTGTGTGTTGGGATGAGGACCAGGGATGGGAGGTAATCCCTCAGAGCATCTACAATCCCCTGGTTCTCTGGACAGAGCAGAAGGTGCATAATAAGTAAGGGTCTATTAATAAGTATTAATAATAATTAAAAAGTGTCCTCACTTTTAGGTGATATAGACTTCCTGGAAATTCACCGTGCCCAGTTGAAAATTGACTACACTTGACAACAGTTCCTATAGAGACAATAAGTCCTCTGAAATATGAGCAGAAGTTTTTTGGATAGGTCTTAAGAGACATCAGGGTCCTGGACCAGTTGCCACTTGAGTAAGACACTAGAATTTGTTACTTGTAGCCGAAATATTCCCTGGTACAGTTTTAAGGGTGATTTACCATGTTTTCCCATAAGTATCTTTGGTACCGTGGTTAGCAGTAAAGCACAGATGAATTTTCCTAGGAGCAGATGGGAGGTTGGCTTGCATGTTCAAGAAAAAGCAAAATAAACTGTCTTTGTCTGTGAAATTCCTATGTGTCCACAAAGTGACTTATTATCCCAGTGTTATTTCACTTATTTAAAACATTTGTTGCCAGAGATAAAATTGCTAATAAAAAATCCCATAATTTCTTATATAATTCCTGGCATTACAAATTAGGTGAACAGGAGGGATCAGGTGGCAGGGAGGGGTGAGTACTGGGAGAGACAACTGGAATCAGGGGGTATCTCTGGGAAGAGCTAGAAACCTGCAATGGAAACTCCCAGGAATTTATGAGGATGACCCTAGCTAAGACTCCTAGCAATGGGCAATACGGAGCCTGAACTGGCCATCTCCTGTAACCAGGCAAGACTTCCAGTGGAGGGACTGGGACACCAACCCAGCCACAAAACCTTCAACCTACAATCTGTCCTGCCTACAAGATGTGCTGCGGTAAATATTGGCACAGGAATTGTGAAAGTGGCCGACCAATGACTGGTCCAGCTTAGGCTCAATGACAGGTGAGGACGTCCACACCCGACACTGCCTGGAGGGCCAGGACCCAGAAGCTGGGTAGCCCAGAGACCTAGGATAGAACCTAACAGGACCAGTGGGGGAGAAATCAATAGAATGATTCTTAATGATATTCTGCTATACTCATAACCTAAAGCCTAGCATAATCATCATCAGAGAGGCTTCATCCAGCAACTAACAGGAGAAGATGCAGAGACCCACGGCCAAACATGAGGCAGAGCTCAAGGAAACCCATGGAAGAGGGGGAGGAAGGATTGCACAAGCCAGAGGGGTCAAGGGCACCACAAGAAAACCCACAGAATCAACTAACCTGGGCTCACAGGGACTCACAAGAGACTGAACGGACAACCAGGGAGCCTACATGAGACTGATGTAAGCCTTCTACATATATGTGACAGTTGTGTGGCTTGGTCTTCTTGTGAGACTCCTAACAGGAGGAGCAGGGGCTGTCTCTGACTCTGTTGCCTGCTTTTGAGACCCTTTCCTCCTACCCTGTTGCCTTGTTCAGCCTTAATAGAAGACGAGGTGCCTAGTCTCACCGCAACTTGATATACCATGGGCTGGCTGATAACCACGGGAGGTCTGTCCTTTCTGAAAAGAAATGGAGGAGGAGAACTGGGTGGGAGAGGGGCTGGGAGGAGAGGAGGAAGGGGAAACCAGTTGGGATATAAAAACAAAGTGATAAATAAATAAATAAAAAGTTAAATGACCTATGCTTTAGAAAGTACATGACATGTATCTTTATAAATTATATACATACATAGGTATTTATGTTATTATATTACATATAGAATAGGGATTATTTTCTTGTCAATTGAGGATTCCAATTGGGTTGCTGTAGTTGATTATTTCAGGAAAAATCTCTTGCCAAATTAACTCTTACCAAGCTCCCAAGCCCAAAGGCTGTGCACAGCAGTTATGTCAAAAGCACCATTCTCCATTTAGCCCCTCACACGGTTTACTTGTAGCAATCCGGATAGTCAATTGCAGTTGATGAAGCCCACCCCTGTAAGTCAACCTCACATGGACTCTTCATTGACCTGTTAAAGACTAACCTTCTGCTTCCCCGTGGGCAGACAAGGTTGCTCTTCCCAGCAAAGCTGACAGATAATTCCAAAGCAATTCTGAGAACGTGTCAAGAAATTCCAAGGAGCGTTAAACTGCCCCCAGACTCTGAAGAGGGTATGATACCAATCCTGAATAAAAGAAGCAGTAGAGTTTCTGCCTGACATGGACGTGTCTACAGATCATCTCAGCAGCAAAGACGAATACATTCTACAGTAAAATATTCACATGTAGGAAACTCAACCACTGGCTCTTTCCATAAACTATGTCTTCAAAGACCTGACACCAATTTTTCCTCTCCTAATTGCTATTATAAGGCAATAAATCTCTTATATGGAAATAATACAGATATAACCGCATGGCATATGTAGGCCATGTGTTTAGCAAATCCATAAAAATGTTTAATTTATGGTTTGATGAAAGGAACAATAATCTCCCAAGAACATTAATCATTAATTTAGGAAATGCAGGCTTTGTATGCTTCTGATTTCAAAACTAGAGTTGTGTTTAGTAAATATATGTTAAAGAAACATTCACACAATGACTATTCAGTGAGCAGCTACAATGATGAAATTTAAATATGCCTTCTTTGGCTAGACTGGTATTTGTATGTCATGATGTGAATGGCATACAAGTGCCATGAAGAATATATTTGTCATCCCTTGAGCTGTTCTGAAACAAAATATTCAAGAAAAAAAACCATTTTGGGGTAAAGGAAGGTATTTTATACTAAAAGAACAAGCCAAACTGTTTCTCATCTATGAATGTCCCTGGGATTTGCACAAGGCTTATTAAGATAAATGTAATAAAAGCCCAGTGAGACTAGTGTAAGTACATTGTGCATCTCTAGTGAGAAGTCCAGCTGGACAAGTTCAGAGAGAATTAGAGGAGAGGGCTGGGATAGCTCAGGTAAGCTTGCCTTCCACACACAAGGTCCTGAACTGCATCCCCAGAAACCACATAAAAGAAACCAGGCATGGTGTTGCTTACCACACCACAGTCCTGGTACTGAGGAGGTGGAGATAAGTGGATCCCAGGGACCTTTTAGCCAGCTCTCTAGTCTACTTGACAAATTCCAGAGCAGTTCAAGACCCCATCTCAGAAACAAAGACAGAAACAAACTAAAATGTAGATGATGCTGGAGGAAAGCTATCTGGTATTGTCCTCTGGCTTCTATATATACGGTGACACAAGGACACACATGGACGGGGACACACACACACACACACACACACACACACACACACACACACACACACGGAAGTATGAAACTATCTGAATCAGCTCTTGCCCGCCTCTCCAGGGCCGTGTGGCTTCTTGTTTCTCCAACAGTGGTCCACTCAACTTGCCAATGAAGGAGAGTTCCAGAATAAACTGTAGGGGGAGGGGCTTCTCAGACACAGAGAGCAAGGATTGGGCAGCTGCTTTCAAGTTTATTCTTCCCTTGAAATGGACAGAAAACATTCAGTTATGAGCTTTACAAAAAGATAACAGTCCAGGCCTGTGGGTGGGGTGGAAAGTGGGTAACAGCGCTTGCTGCCAAGCTTAACAGCTTGAATTCGATCCCTGAAACTTACATGGTAGAAGGAAAGAACCAACTTCCCCAAGTTACCTTCTGACCTCCACTCTTGTTCATGGAGGCACAAATGCATTCTCCCATGCATGCATGCATGCATGCATATATACATGCATGCATATATACACACATGCATGCATATGCAACAACCCAGTCCTGAATCTCACTCAGCTTTATGGGAAAAACAAACAAACAAAAGCATTTATCTCTATTAGCTAAAAGCAAAGTTGCAATTCACACTGAGCCCCATGTGGGACTGAGAATAGGAACTCCTGCCTAGAGCAAGGTGGAAACAGCTGGCATGCTCTTTTTAAGGGTCGCATCATGAGGTGTGCCTCTCTTCAGTCAACTTAACTCCTCTTTTTACCTGAGAGTTCTTCAGCCTGACTACCCATCTGTCAGTAGCTGAATTTCTAAGTGGTCTCATTAAATAAAAAATACGGAGCCAAATATAGGGGTGAAAGCTTTAGAGATCAGGGAAACGGGAATAGCCACCAGCCACCTTACCTCACCAGCTCTGTAGCTTCCAAATACCATGACTTCCTGTCTACCCAGGTTTTTATTGCCTTGCTTTTCTGCCCTCTCATTGGCTCTTAGTCCAGCTAACTCACTTCCTTGTCACTGCCTGTCTCTACAGACCTCCAGGTCTCTATGGTAGGTACTGGGATTAAAGGCATGTGTCACCACACTTGGCTCTGTTCCCTAGTGTGGCCTTGAACACACAGAGACCCTGCCTGCCAAGTGATCGGATTAAGGGCGTGTGCTACCACTGCCTGACTTTTGTGTTTACTCATAATGGCTTGCTCTTTCCTCTGATCTCCAGGCAAACTTTATTTATTAACATACAAATAAAATATCACCACATTTCAGCACAAATAAAATATCACCACATCTGTCCTTGCTGCTATATCATCCCATCCACGGGAACATCCTCTAGATTCAAATCAAAGCCCATGCCATCCAATTACCCCATCTTCCCATATCCAGACCAATGATCTGCGTCTAGTTCTAGCTTTCCAGCATTGTTTTCTGGAGCCAACTCTTTGCCTTGTCCAAGACCCTTTCCTTGAGTCAGAGGAACACTAACCTGGCAAACACAACTCAGTTTCACTCCTGGATTTCTTCCTATTTAGGAAATCATGTCAAACTTTTGTTTTATTTCAAAATTGTTCCAATTTTTTACAAACCAATCTCAGCAAAAAAATTGCCAAGCTCATGAATATTGAAAAGATCTGTGTACATACAGTTCATTGCATAGAGCCTCCCTCCCAGATGTAGAAAACTGTCTTCACTCTCCTGTTTTCAAGTGTTTCCATGACTTCTTTAGTGACACAACCCTCCTTCAGATCTGAGTGTCTCAGCGAACAGTGACTTTCTCAGAATAACACTAGATTTGAGTTTGTACTAAAATGCTATTTATCCAGCCCTTATACGTTTTTTTTTTTTTCTTTTTAACACATATACAGAAAAACTCTTGCTTTACCCTGGCAACAATTCTAAGAGAGAAGCAGTAGTAGAGACACTATAATTAAAATAACACACAATTGTTAATAACTATTAGGTTGTTGGGAAAGATTATCCATCCCACCTGAACGACGGGCAATCGGAAGCTAGAAGAACTGGTTTGTAATACGGTCACAACCTTGCAAAGAAACTCGCCCTAGTCTATAGAATTAATGAAGATACTGAGAAAGCTGAGGGCTAGCTTCACTGTAGAGTGCTTGCCTGGAACACACGAGGCCTTCACAAACCCCAGCACTTAAAAAAAGTTAAATTAAGAACTAAAAACTAAAAAAAGCTGGTGACTCATGAGTTCTCTAACATCCCATCCAGCACTGATATTTCATTTTTTTAATTAATGGGGTTAGGTTAATTAATGGCATTTTCTTAATGGAAAGCAAAGTATACTGATAAGGCGGAGGCCAAAGAACTCAGGCAACTTCTCCAGAGTCCCTGACGAGGCAGTGGCAACATCATGACACAGACCAAAACTAAAATGTTTCAAAGCCAAGAGAGCCCGAAGCTGCTGAATTAGCGCTTCAATTTCTCAGTTCATGACAGTCTCCAGAGTGAGTCTCGGGAGACAATGTAAATATTCTGAAGGTGAAACTCAACTTCCATTGGCAGAATCTTAGCAACAAGTGGAATATTTGAAGCAGAATGAAAAAAAAAAGTTTATCTTTCAAGCTGTAAAATGGTCATGTTGAAAAATTCCATCCGTTTCCCAGCCAAGGGACCCAAATAGAGTTACAACCGCAGGTGGAGCCGGGACAGTTTTTCAAAATGGAAAGGCTTTTACTAGAGATGTGTTTTCACAAAGAGCCTCTTTGGATCGCGGCTTGTCGTCTGTGCCAGAGATGCACACTCTGCCTGCCGAAGCGTGGGCCTGGACTGCGGTGGTGGCCAAGCACTCAGGGACAGTGATGCCTGTCACTAGATAACTTATTCCCCTGGACCAGCTGTGAACTTAATCCTTAATCACCTTTAAATGAAAAACATAGGCTGAACTCCACAGAGCTGGGCTGAAGCAGCCCCGCCTAGGTCCATACTTGGCAAACCAAAAGACCTTTTAACCACAGACCCACGACGACGGCTAAGCCGTGTTTCTATACCAAGTGTTTCATCCTTTGTTTCTGAGGCAAGGTCTCACTACTTGACTCAAGCTGGCCTCGAACTTGCTATGAAGCTCGGACCAATCTCAAAACTTAGGACCTTTTAGCCTTAGCCTCTCCAGGGCTAGGATCATAGGAACGCACATCCCTCAGCTCCTAATGTCTTAATGACAACGAAAATAGCTTCATTAGTTACATATCACAAGATCTGTCTATTCAATATATATAATTCAACACTTTTGATATGTCCAGAGTTGTGAAATCCGGACTGCAATCTAATGGCAGATCATTTTTATTACCTCCAGAAGAAACTCGGTACTGGGCTGAGGATATAGAGCAGTGGTGGAAATGCTTGCCTGGAATGTGCAAGGCTAAGTTCAATCACCAGCAAAGCGTGCGCGCACACACACACACACACACAGAGAAATCCTTCCCGCACGGCATCACCCTCCATCCTCTCCATCCTCCACCCACCCTAAGCTAGCCCTAAGCAACCACTAGCCTTTCTGTCTTTATACACTTGCCTGCTCTGGAAATTTCATAGCAATGAGATCAGACAACATAAATAAGGTCTTTTGTGGACAATTTCTTTAATTAGCACAATGTTTTCAAGGCTCACCCATGTTACAGTGTGTATCATACTTCATTCCTTTTTATTGTCAAATAATGTTCCATGGTGGAAATACACCACATTTTCTTTCTCCATTCATTGGTTAAAGAACATTTAGGTTGTTTCTACTTTGGGGCTATTGTGAATAATACTGCTAAGAATATTCACATTTCCTTATCAATGCTCTCTTTTCATTTTCTTGATGGCTAGCTAGGAGTAGAACCATTAGTTTGGAGTTACATGGAGACTCTAATTATTATTTCCAGAACTCATCAAACTGTTTCCATAATATCCAAACCCTTTATTTTCCCATCAGACATAAGACAGTTTCAGTTTCTTTACCTCTTGAGCCAATGCTTGCCCTTGTCCACACGATCCATGGCGTGTTAACACAATGACACATCTCTACCAATTGCTCTTCATGTAGTTTCCTCAGATCTGAAAGACAATCATACTTCTTTCTCTTTGATGGTCCCTCTTTGGGGGCTTTCAAAGTGCCTATTTTATATACCCCCAGTCAGACACCAATATACTTGAAAAACATTCTCAATCATTTTTGTGTGCTGTGATAATAATTTATTTCAATGATGCTGCCAGGTCTCAACTATCTAATACTTTCTCTTGGTCTCTTCTCTGCAGTTCCAGGACCCACGAACCCAAGGGTCTTGTGAAGATTCATGTCGGGCTCCCCAGTAGGGAGAAGACTTCAGGAATGGAAATAGCAGCAGTGGACAGAAGGGAATTATACCCACTGGGGTCCATCACTGTGATTCCACAGTATTCTTTCTTGCCCATGGATTCTGGTGACATTATGTGGCTCCTCCTGCTGAAGTACTCAAGGAAGTCCTGTGATGGTAGGCAAAAGACAGCTGGGCAGCAGTTACCAAGAGGATGCAGTCTTCTAAGGCCTGTAGCCTCCAGTGCCAGCAACAGCCATGAAAGTGGCTTTTTCTTGTGTTGGAGAAAGAAGGGTGAGTTTAGAGGACCCAGAAAACTGCTCCGTGGACGAGGACCCAGTGGGGTGAACTGGGTTAAATCCCACAGGGAAACTGGAAACTCAGAAGGGCAAGTCCTCAAGGAGCAGAAGTAGGATGCTAAATGGACAGCCAAGAGGCAGAGCCTGGAGGGCTACCAAACAGAATAACAACACAGATCCCTGTGGAAGCTCTACCCTACAGGGATGGAGACCACCACTGACTGGAAGGCGAGAGCAGCGTGTGTGTGTGTGTGTGTGTGTGTGTGTGTGTGTGTGTGTGTGTGTGTGTGTCTGTGTGTCTGTGTGTCTGTGTGTCTGTGTTTGTGTGTCTGTGTGCTTCCATAGAGTCTGAGCAGAAATTGCATAGTGTGTGCATGTGTGCCTCTGTGTGTACGTGCCTGTGTGTCTGTGTGTGTGCCTGTGTGTGTTTGCTTGTCTGTGTGTGTCTGTGTGTGTGTCTCTGTGTCTCCATAGAGTCTGAGCAGAAATTGCATAGTGTGTGTGTGTGTGTGTGTGTGTGTGTGTGTGTGTGTGTGTAAGAGAGAGAGAGAGAGAGAGAGAGAGAGAGAGAGAGAGAGAGAGAAACAATCTGGACTGGCAAACCATGTACCAAGACAAGCCTTGCAGGGAAGTCAGAAAGAGGCTCTGGACTGGAATTTTCCCAGGCCTGGAATATTCTACACAGACAGGCAGGCAGCGCTTGTTTGTTTCGTTGTTGTTGTGGTGGTGAGACAGAGTTTCTCTGTCTCTGGATGTCCTGGAACTCTCTCTTTTTTAGAAGCTGCAAAGGGCATGTGAAAGGCAGGAAAGGCATTCTGATAGCTTTTGAGAGGTGGGTTGTGGGTCAATAGAAGCACGGGATTGTGTTACTGTTTACCTTCTGAATCCCCGACTAGAGTGACAAGTGTAAAGCAGGAGGATTTATTGTATAACAGATTCACACACTCTCAAATTCTCAGTACAAGCTGGACAGACAGACAGACAGACAGGCACACACCTGTGCACAGACACACATACCCCCCCCCAAACGCAGACATGATTAGTAACCTTAGACCACATACAGACTCAATGCTTCCCTAACCCAGAATCAGACCTACCGGAAGATGATGGTTTCAGTGAGAGACAAAGGCAGGAAGTCAGCTTGGTCCTCAGTGCTGGGGAAGGTTTAGACTCCAAAACTATCTGTGTGGGCTGGTGACCTCTAGGGGTCAGTTTCCCCTACGGAACCTGAAGTGCTTCTGGGTGTAATCAGTCTTAGCAGGCCGCAAGTGCCTTGGGGCTCCCAGCATGTTGGTATTTCCATCAATTAGTGGTAGAGGAGGAAAAAAAAAACCTTAGGAGGATTCTGGGACTTAAGAGGTGATTTTGCAAAGAGAAAACCAACACATGCCCAACTGGTGAGCAGGTAAGCAAGGCTTTAACTTTCTTTAATTTAAGGGAAATGTTCAATTTCACATAGTACCTGTCCTGATTTCACTGGCCAGCACAGGCAAATGTTGTACCCAGAGTTTTCCAAAGACCACCAAGGGACCGAATCTGATGCAAAAGCAGAGTCTTTGTGTTGTTATGAGTTAACTCAGGACTCTCCGTCTGTCTGATGAGCAGGAGAGACCCTGAGTAGCAATGGGGCAGAGTTTTTAAAGCAAGGGGGGCTTGAGGTCTACAGACTACATAGGAACAGACTCAGGATTGTTTTATGCAAGTGGCAATGATGTTGACTAGGGTTAGTTGGGGGTTACAGTTATCCATTTTTGGGCAGGCCTGGACAAGTCCCAGGCTTTTTCCTGGAGCTGCCATGGAGGCTGGCTGGCCTAGCACATACTAACTGTGGGGGCTGACTCAGTGGCCCAGGCTCAGTCCTTGACTCATGTGTAGCTCTAAGATGGTGAGGGGTCCCAGACAGCAAACAACTGGCTGAACCTTGAGCAGTCAGAGTACGTGCAGAAAGGAAGCTACTGCAAGGACTATGTCTTTTGTTCATGGCCCTCCCAGAAACTGCTTGCTCAAGTCTCAGGAAACTGAAACTGAGGCCTGGTCTCTGAGAGAAGACTGAGCAGCATGTTATGGCGTCTGCTTGGTCCTTTCAGTAAAAACAAGATGGGCCTCTGCCAAGCTGCAGACCTCATGTTATGGTCTGTTCAGGGCATCCTTGGAAGTGTTCTGACAGAACTAAAATTGATAGCTGATTATCTTAATGGAAGAAGAGGGTCTCAGAATGGTCTCCTCCCAAGGCTGCTGAGAAGTCTGCACATGAGTAGTGATGATGGGGTGATTTCACGAAGAAAGGTGCTCATCAAATATACAAGGAGCCCAGAACTCACTAACACAGGTGTGAAATGACCAGATTCCAACAGCTGAACTGGGATGATACTGTGTAATGACTAAAGACATTACTGTGACAGAATTAAAAAGATCAAGAAGAATCAGGCCAGGCCCCAAGGAAGGTAAGGAACTGAGGAGATGGGAGAAAGAGAGATAACCCCAAAAATGTCTGGAAAGCCATAAGGAATAGTATAATTTTCATTTACCTAAAAGTGTATATAATGCACATAAATCTATGCATTTATAGATACATATATAGTTGAAACGAAGTTATCCCACTTGGGCTGACAGTATTCTCCCAAAAACCATAGACTATCTAACAAAACCCAAGTAATAAGAAACTCCCCTTTGAGTTGTGGGTCAAAAGAATCCAAGAGACTTCCAATAAAATAGAGACTATTGCTGTTGCCCTTGGCTGCCTCCCAGAGACTGAAGGTAAGTCCCTATCGCTGAAGACATCATGTATTTCAGACACAGGACTTGGTGGATCTGAGCTGGACCTGACCAGAAAGTCTCCTCACTGAGCACCAGCCTTCATAACACCAGAAGGTGCAAATTTCCAAGGGAAGGGAATAAGCAATGGTCCTACCCAGCCCTATGCCTGTGAATGGCCAGCAGGGCATGGTAATCGTAAGGGTACAAGAGTGACTCTCATATCTCGATGGTAAGCAATAGCTGTCTGTATTAGAGGCCAGAGGACAACGTTGAATGTCGCTCTTCAGGCTCTGTCCCCTCTCTCAGTGACTGAGTGCCCAACAAGTAGGCCAGCCTGGCTAGTCTGTGAGCTCAGGGATCTACACAGCTCTACCTCCCCAGCCCTGGGATTACAAGCACACATATGTTTACTTTTTGCTTGAGCATGGAAATCAGACCTTTGCGCTTCAGGGCTTTTGTTGTTATCCATTTATTTACTTTGCAGAGCTGAAAATCAAACCCAGAACCCCTCATGTGCTAGGCATGGTCTTTGTCGGTGAGCTTTATTTCCAACTCAGCATCAGGATGCTTAGCTTTCACTTCTTAAAAATAACATTTACTATGGGATCCTTTCAGATTATGGAAATAATACATGTTTATTGAAGAAATTTAAAAAACTACAGAAAAGCATAAAAAAACTCAAATGACTAGTAAGCCAACCACTCAGATGTAGCCACTGGTTACATATTGTTACATATTCTTCTTTCTGCGTCTGTTTGATATGTGTGTATACACATATAAATTTCCCAAAATAGAATCATCCTATATTATTGCTTTATACCTTTTCAACATAACATTTTAATATTTTCCTTTCTCATCAACTATTCTTTAATTGCCTCTGCTTTTGGAGTCATAACACACACACACACACACACACACATACACACACACACACACACACACACACACACACACACACGCACACGCACACACACACACACGCACACGCATACACACATGCACACATGCTTAAACATATATAAGCCAATTATGTATTCTCAATGCATTTAATACATACATGTAATTTTTATTATATTTTCAGGTATTTATATACATATATATATATGTATATATATACAGGATGAAATATATCTAAGGTGTACTGTATATATTTTATCGTTATTCACAAAAACACCACACTCTGGGGCTGACCACAGTGACCAAACTGAAAATAAAATTAATTCTTTTCTCTGTTTGTTACTTTGAGGAGAGAATGGGAAGACAGGGTCTAATGTAGACCAGGCTGGTCTCAAACTGATATGTAGCCAAGGATGACCTCGAATTTCTGTCTTGTGTCTACCTCCCATTGCTAGGATTAGAGGCCTGCACCACCTTGCAGCGCTAGTGATCCAACCCAGGGTCCCATTGTATGATAGGCAAGCACTTTACTAACCAGGCTACACCCTCAATTCCCTTTGGAACACTTGTGAAAACGGAGTTGAATCCCAGCCCTTAGGAGGCTGAGAGAAGGAAGTTCTGAGTTCTAGCCCAGCCCAAACTACACAGTGAGACACTGTCTTAAAAAACAAACAAACCAAAAAGGAAACCCAAAGTTGAAGTGATTTTTTTTTCAACTATGAATTAAAACCCAGCCTCTGAAACAATTGGATTTGTAAATAATTGGTGCTTCATTTCTGAAGTCTTGGTAGTAATTCAGCTTAGGTCTGAAGGCCTAAGAGGTGAATGGCATCTCTTGATGTTCTCATGTACGGATTCCTCAGAGGCTCACAGAGGACATAACCAGCGATATTCCTACTCATCGAAACACATTTCCTCATTCAGTCACGCTGGTGGGGGTGGCCAAGAGCCTCCCGATTGGAAAGAATAATACTCTAGTAACACGCCAAAATGTTCCAAAGCGTGAGGGAGTATTTCAGAAGTGGCTTTTCACTTCAACATTCTTTCAACAGTTCAGTCAACTTCTCATAAAACTAATAGTAAATACTTTCTTTAAGGGGTGTGTGTGTGTGTGTGTGTGTGTGTGTGTGTGTGTGTGTGTGCTCGCGCGTGCGCTGGTATTTGGGTATGATTTGTTTTGTGTTATTGAAATATGCTACCCTGGAAAGTGCTCAGCTGTAAATGCCATTCTTTATAAACATGAGCTGGGCAGCTGATACATGGCTTTGCAGATCACTTTGAACTGTAGTTTTGTCTCTTTCTGCGGCCTTCTTTGTCACAGAGCAAGTGTCTGGAATAAATACTCTAGAGAAGGTCACGGAGTTGTGAGGGAAACAGCATCTCTCCCAGGAGGCAGGCCGCTGCCCATGTGGGCAGTACCAGTGTGGCCACGCATCTTCTTTCATTAACCCTCTCCCAACAACACATTGAATATTACTAGCCCACTAGAACAGAGAACAGAGAGACCATTCAAGCATCTTGTTCGACATCACAGCACCATATTTAGGCCACTAGGTATCGAAACTGAATCATGAATCAGACCCCTCATTCTTCAAGCAACAGGCTCTTCTAACTAAACTGCCCACATCTTGGGTGCGGGGACAGGAGTAGGGACTTTCCTCTGCAGTGTTCTGAGGACAGCTCTGTTGCCTGGTGGAATCTGCCAAGCGATCAGGATGGTCTTTCAAAGTATTCACTTTTAACAGAGTTAGCCTGTGAGTAGCTCTTGGGTGGTCTTCTAAAGATCAAGGATAGGAAAGGTGTAGCTCGTGGACAAGACTATATCAACTGCCCCCACCCCCAATACACACATGTGTGCAACCACCCACACACGCACACACACACAGACCAATCAACACACATACTAGGTTTTCTCTCTGCCCTATTATATCTTTCCCTCAGAGAAGAGACTATTTGGGACTTACAGGTTAATTTGGACCTGAGCATGATTCACATTTCTCATCATGGTCTTAAGCAGCCCTTTGGCCTCTAGAAAGTCTAGTAGTGCCAGGCAACAGAAACAGACATCTGTCAGATAGTCTGTGCAGACAATACCCACCCTAGGTTTAATGCTTTTTGTCCTATGTCATAAAAGCATTTTTCCAGGCCTCCCCAATTGTATTTTGTTACATTCTTTTCAAAGAGGGTCTCACGATGTAGCCCAGGCTGGGCTTAAACGTGCTATGTGGCTAAAAATAACCTTCAACTTCTGATCCTCCTGTCTCCACCTCTGCGTTTCTGGGATTATTAGTATAACACACCATCCACAGTTTATATGGTAAAAGGACTTGAACCCAGGGCTTGGTGCAAGCCCTCCATCAAGTGATCTATACTCCCAGCACCATATTTGTATATTTTTAATATTTACTACTAACAACTATTTAATATTTTAAAATAAACTACAAAGTTATGGCAGTTGAAACTATTTTTTTCAAATTTAAGTAGGTGTCCCGCAGTTTTATTTCCTAGATTTGGCAAACCCTATGGAGAAACCACTCTGCTAAACCCCTGGAGGACTTACCCTGAGAAACTCCTCCTCTCAAATTCAATCCTTGTCTCAATCTCTGTTAAGTTTTTTTCAGTCCAGACCTCTGAACTTGAGCAGGTCAAATCTGTTGGGGAAATGCAGCTACTCTACTAGCCAAGAATTTTAGTTCATTCTCTGCTGTTCCTGCCATTTGAGTTGGATTTAATAGTTTGGCGTTTGTCTCGCTTATAGATCACATATGGGGCAAATTAATATTGACACACATTTGTTGCTAATAAAACTCCTCCGTGTTTTCTTTCTTGCGTTGTTTTGAAAAGAATAAAATTAAGACAAGCAGTGGCTATAAAAACAGAGAACTGGGACCCACAGATAAGCCAGAAGGGACGTGAAATGACTGTTCATAGATTGCTGGTTCCCACATGGAGTCCAAGCTGTGGATGCTATAGGAAAGACGGTGAGGTTAATGCATTGAGTGTGTTCCGCCAAGTAACACAAACATCGTGAGAAACCTTCAGGGATGTCTGGATTGGGACCCAGTTGGCTGGAGGGGAGGGGAGGAAGGGGAGTTCAATGATAAAGAGCCTAGGGTGCAGCTGAATCCAGAGCCAGCCTCCAGAGAAGAGCTGATACTTTTTTTTGTCATTTTCTCCTGCTCAATCTCTTAGCCTAATTCCTACCCCATCTTTACAGTGGACCAAGAAACAATAAAGTATGTGTGTATGAAAAGGGGCTGAAAGGATGCAAGTTTGATTTTCAAACTACTGCATGTTTGAGTTAAAAAATTGATCCTACTAGGCATCAAAAAATGAGGAAACACATCACCATGGTAGTGCACACCTGTAATCCCAGCATTTAGAAGGCTGAGGTGGGAGAATCTTAAGTTCAAGGCCAGTGTGGGTTACAGCAGTGTTCAAGACTAGCCTGGGATATGTAGTGAGGAGAGCTGAGAGAGAGAGACAGGGAGAGAAAGAGGGAGGGGAAAGAGAAGTAAGCAGAGAAGTGGAGGAAGGGGGGAAAGTAGAAAAATCAGGGAATATGAAAGAAAGAAATAGGAATGTCAGCATCTTTCTAATAAGATCCTAGAGAGAAAAATGAGGAAATAAAGGGGAAAATATAGTAGGTCTCTTTGACGACAAAGGACCACACACGAAGAAGAGTTGAATGACAAGATAAATGAGTGCTAATATGTATTAACATGAGAAGTGCTATCGTTTTATATTAACGTCCTTGTCACTGTGACAAACTACTGGCAGGCAGCAACCTACAGGAAGAAGGGTCCGTTCTGGCTCATGGTTCAGAAGGCACACAGTCCATCACAGTGTGGAAAGGGATGGCTGCAGGGCAGCTTCACATGGTGACAACCCAGGAGCCCTGAGCTGACTTTTGCTCTTCCTCACTCTCGTCCATCCTACCCAGGAGGGGTACCACCCACTTCAGTGCATCTCTCCTCTCTTCAGTCTCACCTTCAAAGTTATGCCTAGAGGGTGTCTCTTAGCTGATTCTCAATCCTGATAACTTGATAATGAGGATTAATTGTACTTGGAGTTTTCTTCAGTCCCGCTCAGACCTGCAGCCACTCTGACCCAAATAAACACACAGACGCTTATGTTATTGGCCTAATGTCTCAGGCTTCTTGCTATCTAGTTCTTACATCTTAATTAACCTATTTCTATTAATCTATAAGTTGCCATGTGGCTTTTGGTTTACTGGTACCTTACATCTTGCTTCTCATGGCAGCAGCGGCTGGCATTGTCTCCTGACTCAGCCTTCCACCTCCTGGAATTCTCCTCTCTCTTTATCCTGCCTACACTATACTTCCTGCCTGGCTACTGACCAATCAGCATTTTATTTATCAGTCAATCAGAGCAACACATTCACAGCATCCCCAGCAATTAATCATCGCAACCCGCTCCTCCCCCAATGGATGACTCACAACCACCTGTAACTCTAGCTCCAGGTGATTCAATGCTCTCTTCTGGTTATACATTCACATGTGCACACTCATTTTTATAAACACCCTAACTTCAAACCACCAGAATCTTAGATATCACTCTAGAGGCTGGAGGGCTCAGTAGTTAAAAGCATTTGCTGCTGTTGCAGAGGACCAGGGTTGCAGGGGTCCAGGTTCAGTTCCCAGCACCTATCTGGACTCTTACAGTCACCTGTAACTCCAGTTCCAGCAGATCTGACGTCTTCTTCTGGCCTCCACATCCACCAGTCATGCATATGGAGCACATATACAAATGCAGACAAAACACTCATACATATAAAGTAAAATAAATAGATCTCTAAGGAACAAAAAAACTGGGCACGTTCTTGACTGCTAAAGGAAAAAACATCAAGACATCAACATTGTTTAGACTAAGTTCTCCGACCACAGCACAATAAAGTTAAAAATCTATAAAAAAAAAAATGACAGGTTTTCAGAAAACAAACAAGTTCTCTCTGTCTGGAAAGCAAAAATTGAGGTGCCACTAAGTAATATTTAGCTTCAAGAGAAAAAAAAAAAACATCAAAACAGTTCTTACAATACAGTGCTGAGTGGCAAGGGATGCATCCCATTCCAAAACTGCTGGTGAGATTAAGGGAGAGAGGTGGTCAGGACACTGAGGACAATTTCTAATAACCAGTCTTCCTCCCAGGAGGGTGGGCTCTGCTTCACAGCTCTGACTACCTTGCTGCACAGGAGAGTTTCAGGGACTTCCGGCAAGTTGTTAGGCAACTTTTGTCCCCAGCAGGAGGTAGCCCAGCCCCTCCCTCTTCAGAGTCCTCAAACTTGCCTGGATTTGATTTTTTTGTTTAACCGTTCATTTGTTTGTTTTTATTTTTGCTTTCTATTTCATCTTTCTGTGATGTGACAAAATATTTGTAATGTATTTGTATTTAAATTACTCCATATTGCTGCCCTCACCCTGGACCCGCCAGATCTTCTGGAGCAGCCCAGGCAGGTCTGGCATCCAAGGAAAGTCGAGTCTAGGGTGTCTCTCCCACCTCTCTTCCTCCTCCTCCTCCCTAGGAAAGCTGGAGGCTCCAACTGTGTGAGACCAGACACACATGACTTCAGAGCCGATCTCCATAATACTCCCCTGAGGTCAGCTGTTTTCTCCGCTCCTCGTGGTTCTAAGAACACAGCTCTGGCAAGGTTTCGAGACCTCAGACTCAACAAACTGGAGTCCTTTTTTTTTGGATTTATCAAACCTGTTGCTGGACAGACATTTGTGATAAGTGCCAGGAATTAGGAGAATCTGGCCATGAAAACAGAAAACACTGAGCATGGTGATGAGAGTGGAACGGGGTATCTTGGTCCTGTTTTCATTTGGTTCTTAATGCCTTTCTTTGACTTTGCAGCCGTAAAGAAATGCTTATTAATGGCTTGGTCTGTATCTCTGTATATCTTCCCCCAATTAAAGTCATCATCTCAAAATTTAAGGATCTAAAAACTCCTTTGCCTCAAATTAGTTCCCCCCCCTCAGAAACATAAATTGAAGACCTCCTGACTTGGCACATCAAGAGTTACTTAATCATAATTAAAACCCCCCATAAAGTTGATATCCTCCTTGGTCCTGCATTCTGATAGGGAGTCTCTCTGTGATAGGTTTATTTCTTTGCCTAGAGGAGGGAAATGTTTTTCTTTCCCAAATATTAAACAACCAGCAGCTAGTAAAAGGTGGTGTCTCAACTCCCACACAAGCCAAAGAGACTTTTTAATACTTCACAAATCACAGTCTTTTAAATTATGTTTGATAATGGGAAGAGTTAGGGTTAATGCATAGAGCTCTGCGGGTTGTTTTTCCCTAGGCATTCTTATGGAATAAGATTGAAATCCTTGGCGCATGATCGGGACTGAGGTGCATGGAGCAGAGACAGAAGCTATTCCTCTTGTTATCTCAGGAAGTAAATGCTTCCACAGCAGGTGACTGTTCATACCCTACTGTGTGTGTCAAAGAAGAAAGGGTGCATTTAAGGGTTCATGTGCCACGATCCTTTCGCTTCAATGAGATAGAATCAAAGACTCAGTTCCTAGAGGGCAAAGCAAGTGTCTCATCATATTATATATTTGTACACCTTTAAGTGATTTTTTTCTTTTAAAAGAAAATAAACATGACAACATGAGATATAGTTGTATTTTTTAATCTATCAAGTTTGGAGAAAATGAAATACATATTTAATTATGTATATGTTAAAATATGTATTTTAATATGTGTGTGTGTGTGTATATGAATTTTATAGATCCACACCTGGGATTTTGTATGTCATATAAAAATATAAAATAACCAACGTCAGACAAACAGACCTATGGGAATCTAAATTAAGATATCCTATCAAGGAATTTGATCATTTCTATTAACTGTTAAAAAAAAAAAAAGCCATGCTTCCTTGCCAGTGATGTTTATCATCTTGACTGGCTCTAGAATCAACCAAGAGATAAGCCGCTGAGTTGGATCTGGTTATTTGAAGTGGAAGACCCATCCTATATGTGGATGAAAGGCCCAGTGGCAGCCCAGACAAAGGAAGTTGTCTGCACGAAAGCTTTGTTTCATGACTCCTCACCTTTGCGTCTCACTGGTGAGTTCTTCCACTGGTTGCTGCCCCCACCACTGACACGCCATCGCTACTACGTTTCTTTGCGGACATCAGAACCCAGCCTTCCAAAGTGGATTGGAGACCAGTTGCTGGCATTCAGCACCAGGCTGGGACATCCATTTATGGACTGCACAGCCACCCAACTTCCTTTCCCTCCAGTGTGAAGACAGACATTGCTTGACCACTCAGGACCCTGTCCTACAAGCCAATCTAATGAACCCCTTCTTACCATAGTTTCATTTTGTTGACTCTGTTCCCCTAACTAACATGGTGACCAGAGAATTCCATCTGTAGAACTCATCACACTGGGGTGGAGTCCTTGCTCAGGATAACTCCCCCAAAGGCGATGTAAGTGAAACATAGTTGAGTGACCCAAGATCTGACTTGAGCCAAGCATACTGTCTTCGCTGTGGAAGACAGGGAGGCAAAACTGAGCCTGGGTCATGCATGTGTCCTTTATGCTCTACTTGTAGAGTGCTCCCTGTAGCGTGCCCCCCATAGAGTGTTCCCCGTAGAGTGCTCCCAGCCCCTTCTAATGAGCCCCGTTTGATATATCTAGCCTGAGTTGTGAAATACCTTTAAAATGTTCATATTCTTTGACCTGATATTTCCACTGTAGGAATTCAGTGTTAGGAATTAATCTAAAATTTGGTCACAAAAAATACCACACCCTTTATAATAGAAAAAAAAAAAGTTAGCCGGGCGGTGGTGGTGCATGCCTTTAATCCCAGCACTCGGGAGGCAGAGCCAGGCGGATCTCTGTGAGTTCGAGGCCAGCCTGGGCTTCCAAGTGAGTCCCAGGAAAAGCGCAAAGCTACACAGAGAAACCCTGTCTCGAAAAACCAAAAAAAAAAAAAAAAAAAAAAAAAAAAAAAAAAAAAAAAAAAAAAAAAGAGATAAAAAAAGAAAAAAAAAAGTTTAAGTGCTGAAAGGTTGGGAAACGGTTAAGTAAATCATGTTTCACCCACAGAAACAAAAATTGGGAAGCCATTTAAAGTTAAGGTTTCAAACACAGTTTAGTGACACAAAAGATGACTTACGCTATAAAATGTCAAATGAGAAGTAAAAGCATATAAAATTACATAAGCATGTCATGTTCTCAACTACGTTTTATACCTGGTGAGAACAAAACCAAAAACACAACAACAACAACAACAAAACCACTGTCTATAGGGTGAGGTTTGGAGTCATTTTTGTTCTCTTCCTGTCCCTTTTCAGTTGTTTTGTTTTGAGAGGGGGTCTCACGTACCTAGCTGGCCTCACACTCAACTATGTAGCCAAGAATGACCTTACGTTTCTGATCTTTCTGGTTCTGCCTTTTAGGTGCTAGGATTCCAGGTATATACCGTAACACCCAGTTTATGCCATCCTGGTGCTGGGAATCAAAGCCAGAGCTTTGTACATGAGGGAAAGCACTCTACCAACCCATGTACACCCCAGTCCCTTTTCAGTTTCTCATCCGGGTCCTCTGGAATACTGAGATCTGTTTGTCTGTGCACCGATTGACTTGGTTTTGCTGCTGAAATGACTTTTTCTCAGTAAAGGATGAGTGAAACTGACGAATGTTCATTTAAAAATGCTAAAGTTCCAACAGGTTCCTGACATCCTCACCCAGCTCCTCTTATAAGTCTGCAACCTGCAAGCTCAGTCCTGCTTTAGGACCGGGGCCTAGTCCTGGCTTCGGAGCAAAGGGCTGAACTCTGTTCCATTCAGTTTAGGGCCTGAGCAGTAATCTGCGGTCTCCCATCATCTCAAGCATCACCATCATGAAGCCCTGGGAACGTGCTTTGTTCTGCTTTATCAAACCTCTTCACTCTCAGTGGCGGGGACCAAGGTACCACACCCTCCCCGAGGCAGCTTGGCTTGCTTCCTCTTTCTTCCCAACTCTCCCTACCTATGGCAAGCTTATGAGCCACTGATAGGCTTTGCAGGTGTGCCTTACCTGTCACAGTGCTAGTTAGACTCCTGGGAACTTTAAAATGACAGCCAAGCCCAGGTGAGTCTAATTTAATTCCAGGACAGGGAGGGGGAATCCTAGGTCGGGCATGTTTTAAGATCCCTGGGTGATTTTAATGTACAGGCCAGGTCCCAACCACTAGTCTAGGGTTTCCAGGGATTAAATCTGTATGATGGAAGCCTGCGGCCTGTGGTGGGCTTTGACAGAATGTGTAAACTAATGTAAAATGACTTACCATTTGTGGCAGAGGCTCAGCCATTTCGGACATGGGTGCCCAGATCTTGCGTGACTCTGCCCCTTAATTATAATTTCTGGCAAGTTTACACCAAGCTCCATGTTGTATTTCTGAAGGCCATCTCCAAATCAGCCTGCCTTTCTATTCTTGGTCTTCCCTATGCTTTGTTGCCTATCAGCAGTCTGTGTCCATGCTAAATCCCAGCTGGACTTTGATAATGATAACTCATTCTAGCTATTCCTCATATCTAAGCCTTTAGATCAGGGGGCAATAAATTTGCAAGCTGTCAAAAGTCAGGCTTGCAAGGGGAATGCAGAGGTTTCTGGGTTTGACCTTGAAGAAACAGCGCATTCAGAATGGGGGTCAGTGAGATGGACCAGTGGGTAGAGGCACATGCTGCCAGGTTGGTTGATCTGAGTTTAGTCCTCAGCCCTCACATGGCAGAAGGATGAAGCCTCTCCTGCAAGTTATCATCTGACCACTATACATGTGCCGTGGTTTCAGTGCCCACCCACATGCACACATGGATGCACACAATAAATAATAATAAATAAGATGAATAAATGTATTAAAATCATTTTTAAAGTTGAGATTTTCAAATAACGCAGGGCACACTGCACCACCCCAGACTCTTGTTCATCCCGGTATGTGATGTCTACTTTTGTGTCTGGCTCACACCCATCCTCTCTCTCCTTTGTTCTTTCTGCCGCTGCTGACTTCACACCTTTGTTGTTTCTCCCCTGACCTGTGGCGTGGCTGTCCACCATTTGCTCCTTACAGTTGTACCGAACCATCACCGGCCCCATCACAGGTATGCTGATACTTTTGTGTACACAGACCAGGTTACCAACCAACCTGGCTTTCGACTCCCCCCACCCCACCCCCCACTTTCTAGCTGCATCACCTTCTTTATGCTTTGATTTCCTCATCTGCAAATGGGAACAATTATGGTACTTCCTTTATCATGTGATGGTAAAGATGAGCTAGTTAATATGTAAGAACTTCTTAGAGCAGTTCCAGGCACAAAATAAGAAACACACACACACACACACACACACACACACACACACACACACACAATTTATGTTGACATCTTTCTATAATTAAAAAAGTCCAGCTCCTTCTGAAGGGTCCTCCGGGCCAAGCACTCAGCTAACCTTTGGCCTCTCTGGATTGCTCATCTGGAGCTTCCTGTCTCCTGGCCTTTGCTCACTCTTTGTTGTCTAGGTTTCTCTTATCCCAATTTCTGGCTACGGGAATTCTGTGAATCCTTCCAGGTCAGCTCAAAGGCAAATTTACTAACCCTTTTACGGATGTCCCAACCTGGAACTACTCTTCCTTCCCATGGGAGCTGTTTGGCCTCTCCTGTCAACATTGGACAATTGGACCTTATGTCCCAGGAAGCATTGCTGGCCTCCTTTGTTCTACCTCCCCTTATAGACCCGGATGCTTCGAGTAGCTCTGTGCTTGTAAAGGGTAGACTCTTGCTCATGTTTTCAAAAGGCTCAATGCCTTTTTATAGTGTTTATATTTTATGACACTGATCCATTAACAAAATACCCAAAATGGAGTTTTGTCAGTTTATTGAAGAGAATTGTGGAACATGTATAGATGCCCTCATGTCTATTCCAGGCTGAAACAGACTCGGGATAATTATCTGGGAACTATTAATAGGGTGTGAAATTGGACACTTGGGACCAAACAGACTCTTTGAGATCCAAGTGGTCTGACCTGGGAGTCTACACTGAAGAGACTAATGGAGTTGATCTAAGACATCCGCTGTGCTGTGTGTACCCACTCAGAACTTTTTGGTTACGAGTAATAGAAAAACTTGCTTGCAACAGATTTGGACAATGGAGGAAATGCTGTGCCGTGTGGCAATGCATGAGAAACCTCCAGCAACATTGGTTCCTCGGGCCCAACAGTGTCACTGGAGGTACAGTTCCAGCCTGTCCTCCCCTGTTGTCACATGCTGGGGTGAAGCCGAAGGCCGACGTCCCTGGTGGCCATACGACAGCTGCCAGTAGCTCTGTGCTCATCCCTCCCCAGCAAGTCCACCATAGTGCAGAGCTCCAGTACACACCATTCATTAAACTGAGTTACACACGACTCAGATGGTGGTCCATGGCTCTTGGCATGGAAATGGCTCTTTCCACCAGACAGGCAGAATCTCTCCTGAGTGGAGTCCGCAGAAGAAATAGGAAATAGCTGTTCCTCAAAAAAAAAAAAAAATTATTATTACATGTGCATATGCCAGCCTCCTTCTGCTGAGTAGACCCAATGGAACCAAACAGGTGAGGCTTCATGTTTGGAAGATCCTGAATTGCTGTGTAGAACCGAGTGACTCACATACTCAGTGTTCAGGAGGTGGCGTTTGCTCTGTGGATGGACAATGTGCACACACATGCAAATTCATATAGGAATACTCACCTAAGACTATAATGTGTAATGGTAATTTGTCTGCTACATCGCGGAAGATATCATTCAGTCTCTGCTCAGAAGCAGCCAATAGCCCCTTTTCTTTCCTACATCTCCTTTCATTACTGAAATGGCCGAACACAACTTTACCATTCCACCCAGTTCTTGAGAATATGTCTTCCCAGAAAACATCTTTGCTCCTCCTAAGGTTGGTTTATCAGATCACAGTTAATCCATCAACACACGTGTGCCTATCAAAATGCTGGTAAGGAAGTTACACTCATGTTCTGAGGGCATCTTTCTAACTGGCCAAGGCCATACCAGTTACTCAGAAAGGCTGCCACAGTCTGCTCAGAGACTGGCATGGACACTCTAAAAGATGCTAGGGACAGGCATATTTTAAAAACTGAACCCTCACAGAGCCTCTCCAGTTACTCTAGCCCTACTCATCCAGGAAGACACATTTAACTTCTTCATACACGAATCTTGTATTTATGTTGGAGCCTGCATATGTTGAAGCAGAATTTAAAGTGATTTTCCTGTGTGTGATGACATCTGTGGCCTCCCAACAAAGTCCATACTTCCAGTTCTACCGGCGTTAGAAATGCCAGAGGAGACTGATGAGAGCCGATGTCTGGGCTCCGTCACTTTTGGTTATTCGACTTTGAATGAGTAAGTCCCTTTACCTCTTCAGTGTTGACTCCATTAGTCAGCAGCAGAGTGCTGATGCTGCTTAGTGAACGCAGGTTACAGGGCGGATTCTGTGGAAGATGCTCAGGAGAGAACCACGGAGGTGAGTCAGTCCCCTGCCAGTAACGTCAACTGGAGGCCTAGAGTGCGCGGACTTCCTCGGAGGGTTAAGGACAGCAGATAAATGATGTCTTCAAGCCTCTGCAGCAGTTACTTGTCAGCCACGGGTCCTGATGAACTCAGAGCCGGGCCTCATCACACACATCGCTCTCCTCTTCCACTCAGTACCGGGGCTGCACAGTCTAGGACCTACAGACCTCCGGCTTCAAGTAATTCATCATTTAGTTTATAGATTAGTAGGTTATAAATATCTTATCCAAAATAAGTCATATATTCCCCTTCCCTTAAAGTATATACCCAGAAGAACAGGTGCTCTTTGTCTCTTCCCGTATAAACATCAGAGCCTGACCCCGTAAGTTCATTAAAAAAAATAATCCAGTGGTGGGTGGTAAATTCCTTTTGGATTCTGGCTGTTCCTGGAGTTGTTCTTGGAGTGATCAGTGGTCATTTAGACAGCAGGGGGGAAGTTAACCACACTGGGGGCCTGTCTGCTGCTATAAACTAACCGCAGATAATGGGGCCAGAGGCGGGAACACACAGGGGAGGTAGGAATGGCGTTACAGCTGGACAAGTAGAGTCAAACTGTTAGCTCAGCCAACTTACCCGGAAGACTGGGATACGTCGCCAGCCCCTCTGAGCCTCGACTTCCTTATCTGGAAGATGGGTACACCTTCTTCTCAATGTCATTAAAAAAATTATGAGATAATAGATGTGATCTGTACTATAGATGTGAACATTCTGAATTTCAGGATTTTTAAGGTTTTCTTTTCTCACGATGAAGAAAAAAAGAAAGCCTCCCAAAAGGTAAGTGGACATTAATTGAAGAAGGACATTATTGTTTCAAAATGGATGGTGCCAGGCATGATAACATCTAGTTCACTGTTTCATAGACACCTAAGATGTACAAGGCTCCGGGACTCACCCAGGAGAACAGTGCTAGATGCATAACTTTTTTTTTTTTAAAAAAAAAAAAAGCAAAATTGAAAATCACTAAAAAAAAAATGGCTTTTTAAAATAAAGGTTAATCATTTCAAATAAGAGGTATAGAATATGGATCATTTTAAGAAATCAACATTGTTAAGACATAGAGCCCTCCTTCATGTTGGGAGGGTGGCTCCCCACAGCCCAGAGTTTCCCTTCCTCATATGATGCACTCCATAGGAAGGGAAAGGTTTGAATGGGAGGGAAAAAAAAGAGAGATGCTTTCAGTAGCTCTCCTCTTCCCATTGGTCACAATTGATCACATGCCCATTTATAAACCAACTGTGAAGGGGCGGTGGGGGGGGGAGACCCGATGTTTAGCGTTATGTAGTGGTATAGTTATATGAAATACATGTTCTGTTGTCCTGGACCACCTCCCTGAGCATGTTACTGAGGCACATCTAAGTAGAAGCAGAGTCCCTGTTACTAAGAAAAAACTTAGGTGTCGCCATGGAGTAGGAAGGTCACAGACTCTGCCATCCCTGTGAAAGCTTGTGTTAGAGGTGATGATGCAGAGGTAACTGGTCACATGAAGAAAGAGGTATCTGATGTCCATGTACCCACGTACAGTATCTTCTTTGTATAGGCCAGTTTCTCCAAAGTTTGTCTTCTGAATCATACATGAATATTTCAGTATATATTCTTCACTCCCTAAATATAAGGAAACGATAATTCAACTCAAAATAATTGCCACACAAGAATATCAGATGAAGTATGTGTTTATTCTAAAATTTTTAAATTTTAAAATTTCTGCTGTGTGCTGGGAACTCTTCTTGGGATGATTTGTACAAGGCCCCAAGATAAACATTCAACTGCTCGAAAAAAAGCAAAGTATAGATTTAAAATGATATTTGTGAAAAGTTAAGATTATTAAGCTTATGATAAAAGAAAGGAAAAGCCATAAAGGAAAATGTTAGCTAAAAAAATTCTAAAGTTTTAGATTTCCAAAACTAAACCCAATACATCAGAAGATATTTAATATATAAGGAATATTTTAAAAGACAAAGGGTGTGGAGAGATGGGTTAGCAGCTAAGAGTGCTCACTGCTCTAACAGAGGACCTGGGTTCAGTTCCCAGCTCCTAACTCAGATAGCTCATGATCACTTGTAACTCCAGTTCCAGGCATCTGATTCTCTCTTCTGGCTTCTGCACTCACGTGGCATACACATACACAGTCATATACATAGAGACAGTAATAAAAATAAAAAAAAAATTTAAAGATTAAAAAACTAGGAATAATATTTCCAATGTGTTTGAGAATTATTAATTCTTTAATATGTAAAGAGCTTTATAAATCAATAAGAAAAGCTGAAAAGTTAAAATGATCAAAGACTATGAAACTATAAATCCTATGGATGGTAGGAAAACTACATGGCCAAAGACTTGATTTAAAACTTTTAATGCTGTGCAAAAATGTACATTTAAGCTTATTAAGGTGCCAAGCCATATTAATGACTGTTGTGAGGAGGGAGAGAATGTACATTCTTTTGTACTGCTCATGGGCCTACCAACTGGTTTATAAGGGATACATCCCATCATGCTTACCACTGTTAGCTATGACGTCATTGTAAACTCAGGCTGTAGAGTCCAAGTACCTACACTAAACTTAACTACAAACTTAATGGACTTAGTTCTGGGCCGACTAGAACTGTGTGAACTAAGGAGACACACAGAGGAGAAGGCTGACCAGGGAAAACACTTGTGTTTTAGGCTGTTTAGTTTTGCTTTGAAGTAGAAGTCTTTGATGACCTCTATGACCCTTTTGTAGGACAGTGCAACCAAATTATGTTGAAATTTTCCATCACCTTCAAACTTAAAATATTAATGATTTTAAAAGTAACATTAAAGTGAGATGTTGAAAGAGTTTAGGGGAGAGCCTCAGATGCCACTGATTTGAAGAAAGAAGAGGGCATCAGGTGCCCTAGAACTGTAGTTACAGATAGATGGTTATGAGCATTAATATGAATTCTGAGAATCAAACCTGGGCATTTTAAAGGGTAATCAGTGCTCTTAACTACTAAGCCATCTCGCCAGCCCTTTACTGTAATTTCACATTGTTTTACAGTTATTATTATTTAACACTTACTTATTCAAAATTTAACTATTCTAATTTTCTATACTTGATATCAGCCAAAAATCATCAACTATTACAGTTCTAAAATGTTTGGATTTCCCACAGAGATTTGGTTTGTATGTGTGATAGTTAATAACCTTCATTGTCCACTTGACTTTGGAATCACCTAGGAGACCCAACCATTTCTGAAAGGGTGTTTCCAGAAAGTCTTGACTGAGGTAGGACGAGCCCTCTGCCCGCTAGACATGGAGTCCTGGACTCAATGACAGGTAAAGGGGAGAAAGCACACTGAGCAGCAGCCTCATCTCCCTGTTTTCCGATGGCAGATGCAGTGTTGACGGCTGCCTCCTGCTCCCACTGTCATGCCTTGCTCACCATGTTGGACCACATGCTCTGACATGGTGAGCCAAACAGACCCTTCCTGTCTGCCTCCCTCCCTTCATCTCTCCCTCCCTCCCTTCGTCTCTTCCCCTCCCCTCCCTTGGTCTCTCCCTCCCTCCCTTCATCCCTCTGTAGCCCAGGCTGGTCTCGAACTCACAAAGATCCGCCTGCCTCTGCCTCCTGAGTGCTGGGATTAAAGGCGTGCGCCACCAGTACTTTCAAACAACCTCACTAGATGAGACATTTGGGGAAAGTTCTAAAACGAAGGTTCCAGAACCCGGTGTCCTGTGGGAAGGGCTAGGTACCCTTTCAGCCCATCCTGGATACTAACGACTGATGGTTCAGTGTGTCCTTATGTGCCAAGCGCTGAGCCAGCTGCTTAATATGCCTCATCTTGCTGCATCTTCACACACACATTCTCTGCGGTTGTGTGGCACTCTGTGCACACTTTCCAATGTAGAGAGGAGGAAACAGAGGTCATGTGCGCACAGTCGTGCTGTTGGGTCCAGACCACGAACCAAGTCCTTGTCCCTCCACACCTTGGCTTGTCACTGCTAGGCCTGAGCTGTGCTTCCTAAGCCAGAGCCTAGAGGAGAAAGTGCTGTTTGCTTGCTGACCGCACCTAAGGCATCTCGGGAGCCAGCAATGACGTGACTCATCAGAACGCAGCACCCTCTTCACCACCCTACAGACCTTCTCCTGGTTGGTGGCCAGCTGGCTGGGTGCTAGCCTGAAGAACAAAGAGGGAGGGAACTCCCGTGAGGGTTGATGTACAGAAGAGGGTGTGGTCATCCTGCAGCAAGCTCCTGTTTAGAGGGCAACATCCCCCAAGAAGGTCCCTGAGGTCTAGAACTTTCTCAGGCACTCAGAACCCCAAAGAATTTCAGACATTCTGTGTAAAAGTAAAACTAGATCAATGAAAGGAAACTCAACAATGTTCTCGTTTTCATCACTGTGAATCTGGTGTTGCTGCAGGGGAAACCAGGTCCTCCTCTTGGGGGTCTCGGTCTCATTAATAAAACAATTTAAGAGTGGACTCAGATAGCTCAAGAACAATTTTACTAGCGTTTAGAAGAAAATCCCCAGGATTCCAGGAGAAGTCAGCTGTTAGACCTCACAGCTGCCCAGAAGAGAACAGAGGAGAGGAGAAGGAAAGCCATGCCATGAAAAGCTGGTGTGGAGGTCAGACCCGTGGCAGATAAACAGCCACATGGTGGGGAGGAAGGCTTTAGAGAAAGAGGAAGGAAACCCAAAATGCTGGCAGGGGAGAAGCTCAAAGTGTTAAGCAAAGCATGCTTAGAAAAGAGAAAGAAAAAAGGGAAAGTTGGGAGAAGGAGGAGGAGGAGAAGGAGGAGGATGATTTTGTAATTTAAAAAGTGAGTGGCTACATCATGCATGGCAGCCTGAGACCAGGTACGCTACTATCTAGGGGCAGAAAGGAAAAACACAGTATCTCATTAAAGGACTAGATATCCCACCCAACTCCGGCATGATTTAAGGTAGCCTGACTTCCTAGGGTAGGCTTTGGGCCAGGTGATTGAGCCAGCCTAACTGGAATGTCAGGTTTCTACACACACCCCCAAACGTTATTCTTGTAATCAAAAGGAGGTTTACTTGTTTGTTTGGTTTTGGTTTTTTGCTTGTTTTTTACTTGGACAATGTTATTTAGAAATAACACTGGCTTTTCTTCACTGCTGATATGCCATGTTGCTGTATCACCTCCATCGGCTCACGTTTCCCTGGTAGGGAATTATGGCCAGTATATTTATGTGGGACAGGAAAAATTTCTGCCTCAGTTTACACTAAAGTGTCGATATGATAAACACCAGGATAAGAAGACAGATATGAGACAGATCCCCCCCTCTACACACACACACACACACACACACACACACACACACACACACACACACACCAGAGTTCTCCTGTGGAAAGACCTGCAACGCTTTCCTACAGAAAGAGTTACCTGCTGGTAGCTGCGGCAGAGGACAGACCGCATTGTTCTGTTCCAGAATTGCAGGCAAGGGTTGTCACATATGTAGAGAGGCACCACTGGCATGACCTTTAAGAGGTCACTCCTCTGATGTGAAGGTCATCTCAGGCAGCTGGGGTAGATGTACACACACCCTCAGCACTCTTCCCCTCACACTGGCAAGGTGGTGTGGAAGGACGGCAATACCTACCACAGTGAAGGAAAGAGCAGCTTCATAGACACCAAGTCCTAGCCATAGGATACCGCTGCTAGATTTCACTGCACAAGCCACTAACATCGAAAGGACAAGATGTTCATCATCGGGGTGTCTAAAGCTATGACAACCAAGACAAAGGGGAGAGAGTTTTGCAAGATGCTTTAAATACCAGGAAACACACTCTGTGAGAGCAGCAGGGTCTTTATTAATCAGGGTCAATGTTTGCAATGGAAAAGCCCGTTCTCATCAATCTTTAACTTAATGTGTCAGGAAATTGGATAGGTGACTTTTTTTTTTTTAACTTTTCATAAAATTTCAATAAATCAGGTTCCAACTGACTTGTAAATTTCTAGGCAATCCACATATCACTCCCCACTCTCGGCCTTGGCCCTCTGCCCCTTGCACTTGTGGAAACCACACAAACACCATAACAGAAGCAGGTTCCTCTCAAGGACAGGCTGCCGCATTCTTCAGATGACTGAATCTGCTTGAAAAGCCACCATTGTCCGGGCCAGGCATTCATGCCACCCAGCTTGACCAAGGCTCCTCCAGAATGGCCTGTTTCAGCCCACAGAGGCTCGGAGCCCACCACCAGGAGGTAACAGCTAGTGTGGGGGCGGGGTGAGGGCAGGTCACTAATTCATCTTGGGGGGTTGCTAACTTTGAAGCACACTGAAGGCTGCTTAACTGTTAACATTTCGGAGGGGAAAGCGCAAACACCCAGCTTTCAAGCCCTCAAATTTTTCTTTTAAGAGATAACCACTTCTGACTCAAAAGACAAATATTAAATATAAAAAATATCCAATCCAAACAAAAACCAGAGCAGCCCTTTGCCATCCGCACGATCTTGGTGGTCTCCAGGTGAAAGAAAAGTGGAGTGTGTGTGTGAGGTTAGGTTTCCCACTTTGTTTTAAAAGTCCCCTTTCCTCTACCTCCCAAAGGTTAGCTACTTACACAAACTCATCCGACCAAAGCAAATCCAGTTGATATGTGACGAAACGCTGATGAGAGACACATTAAAAAAAAAGAGTTTGTTAGCATGGAGCTCTAAAACAAAAGAAAAAATTTGCTACTCCTGGATTCAGCAAGGGGAGAGACTGCTTGAAGAATTTCAACAATGAAACGTGAAATCATGGCGTTCTAGTGTGTTTTGGAAGCTATCTGCTGGCCGACAACACCAAGCACCTCTCCCAGATAAAAAGTACAGCGGAGTGGTACAAAGAAAATGCAAAGTTGACACTGTGTATGTGCATTCAAAATGAAGACTTCTAGTTGTAAACCTAGCATATACCCTGAAAAGATTAAGTGCCAAGACCCAGATTTTGAGTTTCTCCTCCTGCCAACATCTCCGTTGGAAACGTCGTCTATCTCTCATGAATGTGTCTTTCTGCTTTCAGCCTGTGACTCGCCCACTTGATGGCAGCTGTCCCCAGCCATCAGCTCCGGGCAGGGCAGTGTTTCCTCAGTCCTGGGGGGGGGGGGGGGGACCCTTCAGTGTTAGGTACTGAGATAGATAGAGAGAGAGAGAGAGAGAGAGAGAGAGACAGACAGACAGACAGACAGACAGACAGACAGACAGATAGACAGAGACAGAGAGTTTCATTTTTCTGGAGCAACCAGGACAGAACCTGGAATAAAGGAACAGGATCAAAGGGCCATTCTAATTTCCTTTTTCCAGTGAATGTGGCAGGTGAGTAGTCTCTGGCACTCTCCTTCTTGGTCTGGACCACATCTACTACTCTGTTAGCTGTGCTTGCTCAGCTGGACCCATAGCGGTCAGTTCCCCAAAGCAGAAAAACCCAAGACAGCAGGTAGGCACATTGTGTGCCCAAAGGGCGGTGTGCAAGAGAAGGGGCCCTATCCAGGTTTCTCGTTTCCCAGGACTTGACCCAGGACACCCACCATCTTCCCCATAAGAGGAGCCAAGGGACCAGAAGCTAGACTGATCTAGGAGGACAAAGGGGAGGGGGGACCATGACTGGGTAATAAAGATGGCAACATCCAAGAAAGGTGGCTTCCCTGTCTCCAAGATGGCTGCCTTCCTCTCACTCTCCTGACCTGAAAAGGTTGGCAGCTTATAACCAAGGCCTGGTGGACTTCTTTTCTCCTACCACTAGGGTGCCCCCAGCCCCACCTCACCTTGGACTAGCACAGTTCATGGCCAGCCAGGACATGCTTACACAACAGCTGTGGGCCAATTGGCCATCCTGTCTATGTTCAAATTGACCAATCCTCAACTAGGGGAGGGAAAAGCCTTGAGTCTAATCCCTTTCCTACTCTACCATTCTCACCCTTCAGCTCCTCAATTTTCTTTTCTATCCTGATCAGGTCTGCACCCCCAACTAATTTATTTCTGCAGGATCTTGCCCAGCTCTCTAGAATCTTCCATACATTGGTTGTAATTCCTGACTTTTGGTCTCCCCAAGATTCTCCATTTTCTATCTCTCATCCAGAACTGTCAAGTCTCACTGTAGAAAATCAAATCCATACAAACGCTTGTGCCCAGAAACTCTCTCATCATAGTAATCTCCAAGGACATTCAGAAGTGTTCTGTTGTCTCCCTCTACCAATTGATGTAACTAATCGCCATATCCATTAATTTATTTCCATGACAACTTTTCCTTTCAGATTCAGTTCCCATTGCCAAGGCCCAGTTCATTTCTTCCTTGTCTCTGTGTAGACTTCAACCTGTTCTCTTTTCCATCCAATCCTGAAGTCATTCAAAAATATTTCAAAGGTTTCAGTAGCTTCTCATTAGCTACCGATTGATAAGCAAACATCACTAGTTGGCATGAATCCATCCACAGCAAGCTCATCCCCCACTATTCCTTGGCCAGCCCGGGAAGACTCACAGCTTCCACATTTCTGCACTGTTGCTCAGCTCCCACTCCACTCTATTTACCTTTTAAAACCTGACTGACTTCTTTCTAGGCTCTCCTAAAAGCCTTTTCCCATCACTAGCCAGTTGTCTTTCCTTCTGTTAGGCTCTCCAGTAAGTTATTTGGCTCAATGGGAGGGGAACTAATCCCACTCTGCCTTGGATGGTTTACTTCTCTCCTTATCTTTATTGGAGGCATCTTGAAGAGTCTTATTTTTAGCCCTGTTTCCCCACAGGGCTTGTAAAGTGCTTTCCATAATAGGAAGCTGAATAAATATTTACAGGAGCTAGAGAAAAAAAGACAAAGATAGACAGAAAGACAGAGACAGAGAGACAGAAAAAGAGAGAAAGAAGGACAAAAGAGAGAGAGAGAAAGAGAACAAACGAACCAGTTAGACCCAGCATTTCCATCCTCTTTCGTTCTATTCCTTATTGGTGGATTAATCAGCGTGCATGTGCACCCCCCCCACACACACACCCACCTGATTCTCTTACTGGAGAACTCTTAACCTGAAGGTCTCTAAACTCATAGTCAAAATGAAACCCTATATGATTTCCTCTGGTTGGTAAATAAATTTTGAAAAGCCCTGACAAGCCTGGTTTGCCACTTCCATGAGAAAAATCTCCCCCAAATAAGGTAGTTCCAGGAACAGCCAATCACAGCTCTATCACCATCACACTGACCACATATAATTGTATTTAGTGCAGAAAGGTCTGGATGTGAGGCCATGATCCCGGGGTTGTCTGACATCTCCTGACCCACCCGTCTAAACCCCAGCATTTTTATGTGCACGTATTTAAATTGCATATTGTTTCCCCCAAACTTGAAATGAATTCCACAGGGTCCTCCTTTCAAAGTCATATTGGGTCTGGTGAGAAATGATGTTGGGATCAGGGACGGCTATTATTTACTTTTTAATTTAATTTCCTGGTTCAGTCTCACCTCTCCCCACTCACATACATGGTCCAAAGGTTTTCTGCAAGTGGTGTTTCCTTTATTTATTAACTTATTTATTTGGTAGCTCTTAAAGAGCAGCATACTCAAGCCATGTCACTTTGCTACATAAAGTAACTGTGGTTTTGCTTTGTCCTTTGGTAAACCACACCTCAGCTGACACAGAAAAGGATCTAAAAATCCTGAAAATGATATTAAACATTGCAGTATGCTAAGGAGTTCATTGAAAGAGTAATGCTATATAAAATGTCATTGATGTATATATAATCATATGCTATTATTACATGATATTCTCCTGCCAACATTCATCTACAAGAGCGGGAAGGACTCAGCATTGTGGTGCGTAACTACAACACCAGCACTTTGAAGGCTAAGAAAGGAAAATCTAGTCTGAGGTGAGGTGGGGCTGCATAGCGTCTTACAAGTTAGCCTAACTTAAGGCTCTGTTTCGAATGCCCAAAATAAGGCTAGGGTGTTGCTCTGTTGGTGAAGTGCTCACCTAGCACCCACAAGGGCGTGGTTTTGAGCCCCAGCACTGCTTAAAATCCAGTGTGATGGTGAATGCCTAGAATCTCAGTACTTAAGAGGTAGGGGTAAAAAGACCAGAAGTTCAAGGTCATCCTCAACTACCTGGAGAGTTTGAGGTCAGCCTGGGCTCCATGAGAATCTGTCTCAAAATAAATGAAAGGATAAGTAAATAAAAAATAATACAAACAAAAGAAATCGGGAAATGTGAGGAAGACTGGGAGAGTCTCTTAACCCCATGGTTCCTGGTAATAGCTTTAAAATGGGGCAGCCCCATTACTAACCGCCTTAGTTAGGGTTTCTATTGCTATGAAGCGACAACATGACCATGGCAACTCTTATACAGGAAGAGCACTTAATTGGGGTGGCTTCCATATTCAGAGGTTTATCCCATCATCATCATGGTGCCAACAGGATGGCGTGCAAGCAGGCATGGTGCTGGAGAAGTAGCTGAGAGCCCTACGTCTAGATTCGAAGGCAACAGGAAGCAGTCTGAAACACTGGGCGTGGTTTGAGCATTTATGAGACCTCACAGCCTGCCTCCACGGTGACACACTTTCTCCAACAAGGCCACACCTCCTAGTAGTGCCACTCCCTTTGGGAGGCATTTTCTTTTAAACCACCCCACTAACTTACTTTGTAAAATACTTTAACAGGAAATGTTTCTATCCATGATTTTACGTAATTGTCATATCCCCTTTCCTACTTGGATATCATTATCCTGTTGAACAGGACTGAGTCCCAACCCATTTGTCACTTGGCACACTGGGGAGAATCAGAGCTGACAGGCCCGTGTCCCGAGTCTTAGACCCATTATCTTGCATTATACAACCCCTAAAGGGTTCATGTGGACCATTAATCCCCAAACCTACCTTCTAGAAATGGGAGAACAAGCCCAGCCGAGCAGAATAAAATATCTGGTGAGAACCAGGCTGCTGAGGTTTGAACCCAAAAATGCACCTTCCCCAGACTTAGGTGTTGAATGCTTGTCCCCAGCTGGTGGCATTCCTTGGGAAGGTTCTGAAAATTTTAGGAGGCGGAGCCTATTAGACAACTGTGGACAGGCTTTGAAAGTTAAACCTGGTTCCTACTTCCTGCCTTATGCTGTGCTTCCTGGTCAACTGGAAAGTGAAGTCTCACGTGTTTTCTGCCTCAGAGGATCAGTTTACCCTGGTATCCCATCCTCTTTTGTCATCCACTCTTATATCATTTGCCACTTAGCATTATGGTTGCCCAACTATACCATCCATCCCTCCTTCTCAACACCACCCCACCCCACCCCCACTCCACATGCCTGACCAACGTAGGGTGCCATACTTCTGGGCTCTTGCTGTGTCTAATCAGCTCACCTCTCTTTCCCTAGCTAAATGACGTTTACTTTGCAGGATTCAGGCTCTCTTCAGACGCTAGCTAGCCTCGCAGCTCTCACAGTGCCCTTATTCTGTGTCATCCTGAGTCCACCCTGCTCCTTGCACAATTCACTCACGTAGCCTGTCTACACCCTCTGCGCTATGAACCAGAATGTAGGTGATTAAGGATCTCCACCAGTCCTTAATGACCTAGAGCTGATTAATGTGGCAGCTGCGAACAGGGGCTGTCATTAGTCATGGTGACTCAGATAAGGTATCTTAGGCAGAAAACAGTTGGCCAATGGCTGCACTGAGGAACTCGGGGAAGTAGCCCTCCTCTTCGTCATCCCCCTCCCCTTGGTAATATTTGCCCAGCTTCATATTTTACTTTGCCTCTGTTTTTCCTCTGCTGCCCTCCTCACCTCTTATAGGACACTCTCTGCTACATAATCTGATCATTTATATGAAGAGTAGGAGTTTTTCTTTATAACTTATTATCATTGAAGATGTCTTTCATGGCAGCTCGGTAAACAAAATTACTTTTAACTTGTAAGCTTGAAAGTCAAGAAGTTGATTTGTCACCCTGGCTTGACATTTTCCTTGAAAATACTCAACAGACTGTGATGTACTGGGTAACCACAACAAAAAGATTCGAGCTGTGCCTTATTAGACACTCACTACTTTAAAAAAAAAAAAAGTACTTTTTGGAAAAGCGTCCACAGAATGGAAATTGTTAAGCCGCTGATAAACTTCTTTAAAGATTGGTAATGGGTTTCTCCATCTGTCCATGAATAAACATTTATAAACATGTTACACATTGTGGGTGCTTTTCAAAAGCATGAACGTTTTTAAAACATGTTTCTCTCTCACTGCTCTGACTTCACCACCACCACCATCCCTGCCTAGGCTCCTGAGCTGTGGGCATGGACCCTGCTGCCACCTCCAGCACCTATAGACAGACCCCTGACCTTGAAGACATGCTGTATGCTGAGTGTGGGAGCCACACATCCAGATGGCAGGCACCCATAGGAGTTGTCCTCACTGAGGGAGTTCCTGCCACTCCTAAGGTCTTAGGAAACATAGCCCTGGCTGGCAAGTATCTTTGTTCCATGTCCCCAGAGTTTTGACGCCCACTCTCCACTGGGCTCAGACTGAGGTATGGTTTCATGAGAGACTTGCCTGATAGAAGCCACCCCACAAAGGACCAGGCCCCACCTCTCTCTCCCCCGCCCTCCTACTCTGTCCTTCCCTTCCTCCCTCAGTCTCTCCCTCCCTCTCCCTCTCCCCCTCCCTCTCTCCCTCCCCCTCCCCCCTCTCTCTGTTTTGTGTGTGTGTCTGTCTAGTAAACGTCAACATTGTGTGGCTTCTTCAATCACTCTGTACCATACTTTGGGAGACAGGGTTCTCTCTCTCTCTGAACCTGAAATGTTCCGATTCAGCTAGACTGTCTGACCAGCAAGCCTTAGGGATCCTCTGTCTTTCTTTCCACAGTGTTAGGATTGCAGATGTGTGCCAATCATGCCTGGCTATTACTTGAGTCCTGGAGCTAAAACTTGGATCTTCATGTTTATGCCACAAGCACTCCATTGACTTTGTTCCTAGCCTTAGAAGGGCCAGGTTTCTTAAGGGCATATTTGTGGTCCCTCTTCTTCTCCCTAAAATAAATTCTTTCCCCAAATCATTTCCTGCCCCCATGCACACAGGAGCCTGCAAATGTGCCATCAGAGGCACCATTCAAAGCATGCAGCCTGGGACAAGAAATACTATGCACAGTATGTCTGATCTAGTGAATTATAGATGAGAACATGTAGTGAGACATTACAAACACAAACTCAAACTTGCCACACCCCAAAGCAGCCTTGAAATGCATCCATGGTTTTTTATGAAGACCTTGTCAAAAGGACAGTTTTGTCCAAAATATAATTTCCTTTAAAAATAAAAAACTTACAGATTAGAATATTGTAAAGCCATGTGGGTCTCGAGGAAAAGAAAATCGGCATAGAAAATCTGTATAAACACAGGATTTGTTCCAGATCATCTCAACTATTAAGAGAATTGCTGAGTGATCATTCTCTGGTACTGGTTTTGTCTCTTTCTTAGACTTTGATGTGGAGACACCAGCTTGGTGCTTCTGATTCTAATCAGAGACCTGCTGGAAAACTGGGAGATTGGAAAGGCTCAATGGTGGGGGTTGAATGGCATCACAGACCATGTAAGGAAACACTCAAGGAGGAGAGAAATTTAGCATGAACTCACATGTGAAATATATATATATACTAGCTACTGCTAAACAAATACTTGATTTTACATATGAAGTCTATTATGTTTTCTTCCATGGAAGTCTAGACATCAAGGGCCTGAAGAGTCCAGGACAAACCATCTAATCCATTTGCTTCCATTTAGGCAGGTCCTATTCACCATACTTGAAATCCTAGATGGGGCACTTACACAGTTCTGTAACTTGACAAATGTCTGGCATAACCACACAAACCATCAACTTCTCCCATGTTTATTCTTTCTGATTAGCATTGCCCCAGTGTTTTGTAGGCATATAAAACTTCAGCTAGATAGGAGCATGTATTGAAGTCTTATGTGCAAACGACAGGCTTGATACTGCGGGACATTTGAAGAAGCTATTGAACCTTAAAGCTTATTTCATTATGTATCTTTCAGTATACATACATACATATGTGTAAGGAAATCCACATTTAATGAGGATTTGAGAGATGGAAATGGAAGACAGGAGCTCCACGAAGAGTCTCCAACACTGGAAAGAACAGGGCATACTCTGCAACGAGGCTTTGTTGGCATTTAGAGCATGTAAAGAGACAATGAAAAATGAACATCACATAATAAAGTGAGTTCTAATCATAAGATTCATTGAATACAGTACAGGGTGTCAGGTCCCCCTACAGGGTTTTAGAGCAAAGCATTATGTGGAACCAAATTAGATCAAGAAACGGGATAGAGGAGAAGGAACCAGACATGAATATATTACAGGTACAGACATTCTAGGACAATGGCAGTGGAGACAAAGAGGAGAGGAAAATCCACTTGAAGGAATTCATTACCTGATTAAATAGAGAGAAACCGAGAAAGGAAAATGTCAAGGATGACTCCGAGCGTTCATGCCTGGGAGAGTGAGAGGAAACAGACTGCAGGGTCACCAGTCCTGAAGAGAATACTCCAAGTGTGCTCTGGGGTGCTTAAGTTTTAGTAATACTACCACATAGGATGACATACAGTAGAGAGTGGAAAATGAGACCTGCTCATAAAGATGGGCAGGGCATAAGTTTGGAAAACACCTGTCTAGATCATACTCATGGGACATGTGACTGAAATAGAGGGTTATATACCTACAGAGGGAGAGTAGATGGGAGGAAAGGGGAAATGAAGGGATGAGAAAGAGAGGAAGGGGTTCGGCATGATCTTTGGAAAGATTTCATTTAGAGGGGTACGGTCAAGGAAGCATGTCAGGGGGGCAGTGAGGGAGGGCAGTGGATCAGGAAAGCAGCTTTCAAGGAAGCCAAGGGAGGAAAAAGAGGCAGGGCTTTCAGGCTGCCAAGCAGAATGAAGCCATCCCCAGTACATCTTGAAATCAACAAAGCAGTATATTAAGAAAGCATGCTTGTTGTAGAATATTATTGTAAGGTGTGTTGCTTCTGTTTATGCTGTGTTTGTTTAACTCTGTGAAGCTGGGTTACTTTGCCTGTCTAAAACACCTGATGGTCTAATAAAGAACTGAATGGCCAATAGTGAGGCAGGAGAGAGAAATGGGCGGGGCTGGCAGGCAGAGAGAATATATAGAAGGAGAAATCTGGGAGAAAGAAAACAGTAGCCAGAGAAGGGGGAAGACTCCAGGGACCAGCCACGCAGCCATGAAGTAAGAGTAAGATTTAAGAAGTATGATTTAAGTAAGAAGTAAGAGAATGGGAAAAGCCCAGAGGCAAAAGGTAGACAGGATAATTTGTTTAAGGAAAGCTGGCTAGAAACAAGCCAAGCTAAGGCATTCATAATTAATAAGCCTCTGTGTGTGATTTGTTTGGGAGCTGGGTGGCAGACCCCCAAAAAGAGCCCAAAACAAGCAACAACATATGCTCCCAAATTTTATAGTAGAGAACAAGGCCTTATGCCATAACCTTAAAAAAATATTGGCTGATAGAAGATAAAGAAAATTCCACATAAATGACACAGTTCACGTGGAAAAGCTGCTAACTCTACCTCCTCTTCCAGAAGCCACATGGGATGTACTAGCCAGATCCAGGGATATTACATAAACATCCCTAATTGAGAGTGTAGTTTCCTGAGACACTAACTGTACAAATGGAAAGTCATAGACAGTGTTTATCATAGCAAAAATGACAATTCTATCTAAAATCAATCAATCAACCTCAAAAAACTTTTTAGATAGATCTGGACCAAGAGGACGGATGAGCAATGTGAAAATTAACACCATGGAAACCATCCACACACACCACATGTATATCACACCACATAACACATAGAGACCATGTATACCACACACCACACATTGCACACTATAAATACCACATTATACACATATACCATATATATTATATATATGTGTGTGTGTGTGTATATATATATTATGTGTATACCACACATACCACATATTACACACTATGCACACATCCATACCACACATACACAAACATCACGATGCACAATACACACATCACATACACTACACAGACACAACCACATATTCCAAACACATAGCACACATATACCATATACTCAACACATATCACATACCACATATGTATACTACATACACATTAAACATATCCCATATACATCACACATAGACCATACATACCACACCATATACCACTCCATACACAAAAACTCTGCATTCCTCACACACCAGACATACCACATACTATGCCACCCATGTCCTACATACCACATACACTACAAGTACCAGGTACCACAACCCAACACACAAATACCAGACACACTATATACAATAAAAAAGATAAGAAACCAATGTATATGCAAAACAACTGGAATTCAGAAGGAAATTCTTTAAAAGTTCTCTGAGCTTCAAAAAGACTACTTCAATGATACAATGATCCATTATCAGTATGATTAAATAAAAATGAAACAAATAAGTTTATTGCCAAGCAAACAAGTTGAGGGAGAAAACATTGTTGTAATATATCCATGATTAAATCTGAGAGTACAAGAAACAATAACCCAGATCACATATACAACTAAGAGGATGACTTTTCAAGGATAAAGAATAAAATTTTCAGCTATGTAGACAGAATGAGAACCAATCACCTCAAGGATATCAAATTCACTTCAGTTTTCTCAATAGCAACATTATTGTCATAGATCATGTAAAATGTCTACCAGGTTCTGAGAGACTGTGAGGATGAGGAAGGGCACTGGGGTTAGCCAGGTATTGTAGTTAGGGTTTCTATTGGTGTGATAAAACACCATGATCAAAAGCAGCTTAGGGAGGAAAGGGTGTATTCCATCTTCCATCTTACAGTCTGTTATCCAGAGAAATCAGGGCAGGGACTCAAGACAGAAACCTGGAGGCAGGGATTGAAGCAGAGACCATGGAGGAGTGGTACTTACTCATCCAGCCTGCTTTCTTATATAACTCAGGACCATGAGCCCAGGTGTGGCACCACCCAAAATGGGCAGGGAACCTCCTATATCAATCACTAATTAAGTAAATGCCCCCACAGACTTGTACACACAATCTGGATGGAGGCATTTCCCCTGTTAAGGTTCCTTTTTCCCAAATGACTCAAGTTTGGGTAAAGCTGACCCAAATTAAAAAGAAATTCTCTTCTTCCTCCTCTGGTTTGCAGGGAGGTTTTTTTTTTGTTGTTGTTGTTTGGTTGGTTGGTTGGTTGGTTTAAAACATGGGCAGGTATTACATTTTATCAAATAATTACTCTTCTCTATGATTTGAAGCATAGTAAAATGCTGATGGATTTTTGAGTAGTGTACTGGAGTTAGTTGCACCAGGGCCCCTTGGTCATAGTGTTTAACATGTTATTGTTTAATTGTCTTTCTTTAGAGGTTTTTCACTGATGCCTATGAGAGATGGGATTCTATTGTTTCTTCTTTAAGTTTTGGAAATACTTTTAACTTATATTAAGATATTTCATTATGATTTGACTTCTTTAACAAACATGAGAATAGTCATATTTTTTTTTTTTTTGGTTTTTCGAGACAGGGTTTCTCTGTGTAGCTTTGCGCCTTTCCTGGAGCTCACTTGGTAGCCCAGGCTGGCCTCGAACTCACAGAGATCCGCCTGGCTCTGCCTCCCGAGTGCTGGGATTAAAGGCGTGCGCCACCACCGCCCGGCCTGAGAATAGTCATATTTTCTATTTTTCCTTCTACTGACTTCATAAAGTTATCTTTTCAAAAAACTATACATTACTCTTAAGTTCTCAAAGGTACAGATATAAAACATATTATAACATTTATTGCCATACCATTAATGTAAGAACTACACTCATGTTACCTGATTTGTTTTTCTCTATGTTATTTCTTTAGATGCATAGATTATTGGTAGATAGATAGATAGATAGAAGATAGATAGATAGATAGATAGATAGATAGATAGATAGATAGATAGATAGATAGATAGGACTTATTTTTGTGGGGCTGGGAAGTGAACCTAGGGCCTTGTACTTGTTCTACCACTGAGCTACATCTCAATCCCACACCCTCTTTTTAAAATCAGTCTCCTGTGGATTTGTTATTTTTATTACAACTTAAAATATTCATTATTACCTTTAGTGATCGTTTCTGCTGTTTGCTTATTTTCTAGACTATAGAATTTTGCCCCTCTGTAATTTTCTCCTACTTTTTTGGGTTTTATTATTTCCTTCTATTTTTAAATTTTTCTCTTTAAGAAATAATGAACAAATACATAAAGAAGGAAAGAGATGTTCGATTGTGTCAAATATGCATGTAAGTTAATAGGAAAAAATGAGAAAGTTGTTCAAATTGGCAAATAGCAGATCATTAATGACCTTTCAGAGGTTTTTATTGTACAAAATTTGGTGTCAAGCACACTGAGTTATACTAGTAGAATTTGTTATGGTTTTTGACTATCCAGTATGTAAATTCAATTCCTTGCAAAAATTCTTGAGAATGTCCACTTCTAAGACCACACACACACACACACACACACACACACACACACACACACACACCAATTCACGAAGGGAGTGAAAAACACATTGGATTCATGGAAAGTTCCAGGATGTCACCTTTCCAAGAAACAAGGTGAAGACCCACAAACTAGGCTTGCCCACCAGACACACACCTAATGATGGGCAACACAAGAGAGTTCCTCTGATGGTAGCAGGCTGCAGAAACACCAAGTTTCTGAGAGCATAAATGAGAATGGTCCTGGTAAAGGAGCGTGACAGCTATGTACTTGCAGAGCAGCCAGTAAAAACTTCAAAGTCCGTTTTCCAGAAGTGGTCTCAATCATCAGCTCTGTCGTTTGAGGGTCATTCGGAACTATTGTCTTAGTCAGGGTTTGGTTGCTGTGAAGAGATGCCATGACCAAGGCACTCTTAAAAGAGAAAGCATTTAATTGGGGCCACCTTACAGTTTCAGAAGTTTAGTCCATTGTCATCATGATGGGGAGCATGGCAGCATGCAGACAGACAAGTGCTGGAGCAGTAACTGAGAACTACATCCTGATCCATAGGCAGAGAGAAAGAGAGCCTAGGCTGGTGTGAGCTTTTAATACAGAAGGCCATACCTACTCCAACAAGGCCATGTCTCCTTAGTCCTTCCAAATAGTGTCACTCCCTGGTAACTAGGCATTCAAATATATGAGTCTATGGGGGTCATTCTTATTCAAACCACCACAACTATGCAGCCCTCAATCCACATATCTTGTCTTGGTTGAGATTCTGTGAACTGACCAACATTGTACTCAATTTGTTCTCTGCTGAAAGCAGCCAGCCTTAACTCTGCTGCTTTCAAACTGATATTAGGAATGAAAATTCAGCCTCCATAATCCTAACATCCGATGAATATGACCATTGTCAGTTTTGTATTTGGACACGACCCCTTAGAGGTAGCCTGTGTTCCAGCAGATGGCCCTACATCTGTCACACAATGGGAACATTAAGAGGAGTCAGTGGGCTTTAAAAAGAGAACATGAATTTAAGAGGAAAAAGTGATGGAGGGAGTGTGAGAAACATTGGACAAGGGGGTATGGAGGAGTGGATTTGATAAAACACATTGTATTTGTATATGGAATTCTCAAACAATGTATAAGTAAAATAAAACATCTTTTCCCACTACTTTCATCAAATTAGATTTAAAAAAATGGTCTCTGCCTTAGCATAGTTATGATTATTTATAAGACACTATACACAATATCTGCCAGGTAGCTGGTGCTGAAGAAGTCAGGTCAAGGGAAATGAAAAGTTACATAAGCCCCTGAGACGTTGACTCGGTCTCATTTAAAACTGTTTAAACCCTTGTGTCATGGGCCATATTGTTAATGAGAAACTTTGCAGTAAAGGCAAACAGTGTAGCCTTGACCTGAAGGGTTTTAAGTGAAGCAGGCCTGGGTGCTAACTCCAGAGGAAGCAGGGTTCAGAGACAAATTCCTGTCTGTTTGAGAGTTAGACCCCCTTGAGCTTGCTGGTGAGATAACAAGTAGGAACTGGGAAAGAAAGAGCCATTTGAACAGAAAAGGGCTGTTGATACAAGTGCTTTCCAGAGCCCAAGGTTCTGGGTTGGAATTATCTTTGGCTGTAAAAATAAGGAAGTCAAGTCAGAGAATGTTACATGTCAGTTACCGCCAGGCATAAAGAATAAGAAGTATTAGTCAGGTGTCGGAAAGTTCCTGTTTAAGTTAAATCCATACATACCCTGTGCCTTGTCATCATAAAACTGAATTGTTTATGGAAGAAGGCAAGAAGCTCTCCTGTGATTTTCTGTTTCTAGCCACGTAAGTTTTATAGTTATCTCCCCTGGAATGTAAACCTTACCTACGAAGCCGCGGTAACTGTGGGGCTTCCTCTCTGCGCCTGTTGTAAAAGCTGTATCTGGCCACATTATGTTTATTAAAAGAGTAATTTTCACTCGCCTATGTTTCTTGGAGCAAGCGGAGATTCTGTTCTTGTAGACTACAGTGTGTGCATCAGTGTGGTGCTGAGGGCGTCTGTAAACTTGCTAACCACATTCTCTCCTGCCTACTCAGCAGACCTTTTAGTCCTTGTCCTTGGCGAATCTGTTTATAAACTGAAGTCTGTGGTTCTCGCAGAGTCTTTCCCAAACACGCCGTGGAACCTATTTCCTTCCTCTCTTCCTTTCTCTCTGCTCAAGCCTGGAAGGACAATGGAATGAGAGATCAACCAAAACGGACTAGGAAGGAGAAAACAGGCAGGAAACAGAACTTCATTTCTGAAGTTTTTTGACAATTTTATACATCTGCATATTGTGAATATATGCACTCTGCTACCCCTTCTTATCCCTCTCCCATTCCTACAGACCCATTTCTTGTTCCCAACTAGACCTTCCTGCTTTCGTGTGTGTGTGTGTGTGTGTGTGTGTGTGTGTGTGTGTGTGTGTGTGTGAAGGTCATTTCTAGAAGACAGTGTTTTCTGAGACTCCTCCCCATCCTCTGGCCTTGATAATCTTTCCACTTCCCTTTTCCATGACATTCACTAGTTCTCCAGGTATAGATGCTCTAGGTGTCCTATTTACAGCTAAGTACTCAACGGTCACTTATTCTTAGCATCTTGATCAGTTATGAGTCTCTTTTGCCCACTGTGAAAAGAGAAGCTCCTCTGCCTGAGGACAGCAGCGCTAGTCTAAGAGAATAAATATAAACATGTAGGAGGCAGTTGGTAGCCTCCACTTCTGAAGCCTGGAGATGGGTGCAATGGGACAGAGAGATAAGATAGCAACTGTACAGATGCATGAAGAGTTGAGTAAAGGTAATAAATGGAACCACAGAAATGATCAAAGGGAAATACTCTTTTAATTGGGGAGTGTATGCATTTGTATGGAAGATGAGACATAGGAACCCACTGAGAAATATTGGAAGAGTCCAGAGACAGAAAGTCATCAAACAGAATCTTGGAGAAACCAAGAAGCTGTGGGATAGAGGACACAAAGCACAAAGCCAGTATTTGAGGGGAAAGGGGGCAATTCTTCATTTGTAAATAAAGAGGAAGAGCAGATGGACATGTATGAACAGGACAGCTCATTCTTAATGCCTTCAATATTCCAATAAGACAGGAAGATAGATAAGTCAGGCTGAGGAGCTATGAGAAATGAGGCATGCTTGGAAACTGTTCAGAGTAGAGAACTACAGATACATGGAGAGTTGAGTGAAGGTAATAAATGGAGCCACAGCAGGATACAAATAAAACTCCAGTAGATTCAACATGCAGTTCCTGGATACAAGTGGGTGTAGGCAGTGTAGAAAATCATTAACACCTCTTTAAATATTAAGAACACTGGTCTTTCCACGAGGCTACAGAGCTCACAGAATGACCAAAGAGCAAAGAGAACCACATAGAATATCGGAATGATGGAACCAGGTGTCAGGAATGGCGATGCATACCTTTAATCCCAGTGCTAGGAAGGCAGTGGCAGGAAGATCTCTGTGAATTCAAGGCCAGTCTGGTCTATAGAGTGAGTTCCAAGGCAGCCAGAGTTATATATTGAGACCCTGTCCCCATGCCCCAGAAAAATGTCAAAACCAGAAGAAAATGAGGCTTATATCTCTAATGCCAGACAGGTGATAATGCACTGGAAGTATTCAATAGTACTGTAAGGTGTCCCAAGTAATTTGAAAATGTGGTAAGTCAAAATATCCTTGATGGTTTGAATTTTGAAATCAATACACATTAGACCAGAATAGAAGTATACATCATCACATTGGTGGTGAGAAGTGCTCCCCAGCCACTGGACTGGATAGTATGATCTGACCAAACATATTTCTATATCTAAGGAAAGTGTCTATCAGGCTGAGATTCAGAGGGAGACAGGGAACAGAGGAAGCCCTCTGAATGAATGAAGTCCCGAGTGAATGTACATTGTTGACATGAGCTGGCAATGTAGAGAAATCCTAGGGTCAGACCCATGGAGAAAGGCATCCCCACCCTGAAGTGAGGCTCATAGAGAAACAGGAAAGCCCCTCTGGTTCGTGTGTGGGTGTTGACAGTATATGCAGAAAATGTCCACTCTAGCTCTCTCTCCCCAGATGTTTCTGGACTGAAGGTGGCTTGCCTACAGAAACTTCTCCTGCTGAGATTAGCTTGATCCAGTTGTGTACCATAAATGCTGTCTCCTTGTTTATCTGTATGCAGTAACTCTGCCTCCCTCTTCAACATGAACATGTGGAGCATCTGGGGTGTTCCAGTTTCTCCATCAGAGAATCCAGTTGGTCTGATCCCAGCTTTTCTATGTATCTGTGCGCTTGTCTTTCCTTCATTCCTTCTCCCACCCGAGTCCATCCAAGTCCCCAGGACCACACAAAGGACACAGCAACTGTCCAAGGGAAAGTTCTTCCTGTCTGTGTCTTTGATGTTTTCTGGTTCCTTTGGCAAGATCCTCTTAAAAGCGTAATGAAGAGTGACAGGTGACCTTGGCATTGTCCCTTATCTGTTTAATTTCCTAGAGAAACCCTCAGCATTTCTTCGGTATTGGCAGTCATGGTTTGAATGAGAATGGCCCCAATAGCTTTACATGTTTGCATTATTAGTGCCCAGTTGATAAACTGTTAGGAGGGACTAGGGAGTGTGGCCTTGTAGGATTAGGTGTGTCACTGAGGGTGGGCTTTGCAGTTTCAAAAGCCAATAGCAAGCCCAGTCTCTCTCTCTCTCTTTCTCTCTCTCTCTCTCTCTCTCTCTCTCTCTCTCTCTCTCTCTCTCTCTCTCTCTCTCTCTCTCCCTCTCTTCCTCCTTCCCTCCCTCCCCCCCTTCCTCCCTCTCCCCCTCTCTCCCTCCCTCCTTCTGCTTGCTGCCTGTGGATTAGGATGTAAATCTCTCATGCCTGTTATGTGCCTCCATGCTCCCCACCATGATGATGACAAAGTGTTTGAAACCTTTTACAAATCTGGAAGGTCTTCCTGCCTAAAAAACGCAAACCAACCAGCAGCCACCAACAACAGTACAATGTGCCAAATGGGTAGAACAGCAGAAGAAGGATCCACATTTAAACTTAAGTGTAGCATGAATCTTTTTTTTAAAGATTTATTTATTTATTTATTATGTATACAGAAGAGGGTGCCAGATGTCATTACAGATGTTTGTGAGCCACCATGTGTGTGCCAGGAATTGAACTGAGGACCTCTGAAAGAGCAGTTGGTGCTGGTGCTCTTAACCTCTGAGCCATCTCTCCAGCCCGTAGCATGAATCTTAAAAGGTCTAAATAAAAACAAACCCAAAGCCAGGTATTGGGGTGAACGCTGAAAGATCAGAGAAACAGAACCAGCCACTGCTTCCTCACCTCGCCAATTCCTCAGCTGATCTCGTTTCCTCAAACTAGAAGCCTCTGTGTCCTCATCGGAATGGATCTCAGCTGAACTGCTGCTCAAAAGCCTAAAAGCTTAACCAGGCTCTAGTTCCTTGTCCTCACGGCTTATTTACCTTTCTGTTTCCTGCCATCACTTCCTGGAATTAAAGGTGTGTGTCTCCATGCCTGGCTCTTTCCAGTGTGGCTTTGAACTCACAAAGATCCAGACGGATCTCTGCCTTCGGAATGCTAGGATTAAAGGTGTGTGTGCCACCATTTTCTGGCCTCTATGTCTATCTAGTGGCTGTTCTGTCCTCTGACCCCAGATAAGTTAATTAGGGTGCACAATATATTGGGGAACACAATATCACCACACTTAAGGGCTTGTATCTATCTGTGTGACCAAAAGCTCCTTTGAGTCCTTTGCCTGCCTAGAAGATAAAATAAGGTGTTTAGCATGTTCCCAAAGTGCCCATGTCTACCTAAGCATCCTCTCATTTTCCCCTATCTCTAACTTTCACACTAGAGTTTGTGGTGGTGGTGGTGGTGGTAGTGGTGGGTGCATGCATGCAGTGCACACACAGAGACCAGAAGAGAATGCCCAGCTATCCCATTCCATCACTGAGAACCTTATTCCCTTGTGGCAGTGCTCTCTCTAAACCTGGAGCTGGAATGGCAGCCAGCATGCCTCTCTGTTCCTCCCACAGCACTGACATCACAGGTACACACACCTGACCACATCCAGCCTTTAAGGTGGTGCTGAAAATCTAAACAGGTCCTTAGTACTTATACAATAAATGCTGTTACCCACTGAGCTATTTCCATAGTGCTTATGCTGGTGTTTTTAATGAATGTTACAGGGTAAGATATGGGAACAAAGGAGAATGAAAAACTATGAATGGAAGACCCCAGATTTTTTTCTAACTGTGCAAGAAGAAAAGAGAGTCATACAAGTACAAGTATACGTCAGTTTTGAGTGCTGAATTTTGTTAATAAATCCTCTAGCTGGTAAAGACTAGGCAGTCTGTATGGGCTGAGGTAGTAAGTAGGGATCAGGCTTGTGCCTCTGGTACCTAGAAAGACAAGTTGGGAGCCCTGTAGGTCCCAGGAAGCCACAAAAGATAGATGTGTGGAAGTAAGAAGGAAGCCTGGTTCAAAGGACCCAGCAACTTGTAAAGATCCAGAGTAGCAAGAGAGCTAAACAGAACACCAGGGGCAGAAATGCTGCTGTGTACTTTCAAAGGATGTGATTAGTAACCATGACGCAAAGTGTCAAGTCTGGGATAGGCGTCTCTGTGTACGGGAAATCTGTTCTTCATAATTTCATGAAAGGATAATTGAACAAATCTGGAAAACATGAAGGAATTTTGAACTGAATTTAAATCAGATTTAGAGAGGTGTCCCTCATGGTGGAAGATCAGGCTCAGCGGTCAGGGCAGGGCAGGTGTGCAGGCAGGGTTTTTGGCTGCCCCTCCTCACGAATGCTTCTGATTCTTTCAAAGGGAACCTTCCTACTCCCATTGAGGGCTCATGGTCTGGCCTCAGTGCTGCTGCTGCTGCTGCTGCTGTAAAAGACCCTGAAGATCCATATCCGAGACCACATAAGCCCACACATTGTCTGTAGGTTTCTACCCAGGGTCCACCACCACTAAGCCTCACACAGTAGGGCCTTGGATGCAAGTTCTCTTTCTCCCAAGAGAACTCATGCACCAGGACACGGCCCAATGACTACAAACTAGACTGGCCAGGACAGGACTCTTGTTCCTGCCTTGTGTCATTAAGGTTAACCGACACACACTAGTTTAAACAGTACTAAAGTTAGAAGACGAGGGTGTTCTAGAATGGTTCTTACCACAGAGTGATGTGGTTAGGAACCAAGGCTCTTTCCAGCTTTCCCTGCTGCTACGTCTAATGCTATATTGCTGTTCACAGTCACAAGACAGATACTGTTTTTCATGTGCCCCTTAATGACAGTATCCAAGGCAGGTATGAAGGAAAGGAGTATTGTGACTCACTTCCTAGATCTTTCTTTTTGGAAAGAAAACGTTTTTCAGAACCACCGCCCTGCCTTACTACTACACCTACCTCTATCAGACTAACCCCATAGCACATCTGGGAGAACTGGATCTATCCAGCTGCCAAGGAAGTTTGAGAACAGAAGGTATGACGCTAAACCTCTGTTGGGAGAAACAGACTTGGCCTCAAAGCAAAGACAATTGACTGTGGGTATTTTAAAATCTCTGATAGGCTACTATCATAGAGCAATGTATCACTTCCAAATTCAGTGGCTAACAAAAACATTCTTTTTTTTTTTTTAACTAGATTGACTGGGAAGTTCTGCTGTGGTTGGTGTGGCTTGACACCTGCTCTTTCATTTGCAGTCAGTTCATGGTGGGTGGCTGGGGACTAGCCACTATGGCTAGGTCCCAACTGCATGGCATGCCATTCATTCCTCACCATCTAGTAGACTAGTCCAGGCTTGTTCTGACAATAGACATAAGGAGCCCGAAAGAAAATCAGAAACTTGCAAATTCTGTTGAAGCCTAGGTACCACAAAATCACCCCAACCCCATCTATTAGCTGGGAAGAAAGCAAGGCAGACCTTGGTTCCAGGGGAAAAAGAAATAGACATCGGGCCCCATAGGAGATGTGGTGATGTCCCAAAGAGCATGCACGCAGGTGAAGGAGAGCAAAGGCTGTCCCTCAGAGCAATCAGTGAAACTTGCTGTGATTTGGCATACGACCACAGACCTGTCATTAGACACACAGCCACGGACATGTCACTCAACCTTTCAGGCTCAACTTCTCCACGTGAAAAACAGAGATAGTAAAATGCATCTTAGAGGCTGCAAAATTGTATACATAATTGTATACATATTGATACACATCAAGTAACATGAATATGTCATCATGTACCCTATAATAACAGTGTTGGTCCTCGTGATTATTGTCATGATTCATCGTCAATGACCAAACCAAATCTTAAATCCATTATTGACAGAGGTATAAATAACAAGAAATTTGATGCCTGGGACCAGTATGAATTTCATCCTCATATTTCTTTAAGTTAACTTTGTAACTCACCACACTTCTCACAGATTGGTCAGACGATGACATTATCTTCTGTTCTGTTTAGCTAATTCTATTTGCTAACAAGAAGCTTACTCAGTTGCCCCTCTCCCCTAAAGGGGTCCCTAAGATGTTCACATGTGAATTCTGCTAATATTTTAATTGCAACACTCTAAAAATATTTATTTGTCCCTAGTAAATTGGAGGGGGCGTTCTTTGGGCAAATGATTTGTTTAGACCATTCAGGGTATGCTTGAGGGAGTGGAGAGAAAGAGGAGAACATTCCTTGGTATTTATCTGTGCCCTAGCAGTCAAGGGAGTAGTCCAAAGTAGAGGGGTGAATTCATGTTAGTGTGACTATCTTAGTTCTCTGCTCCTGCTAGGGCAAGATAAATGAAGCACCAGAGTACTGACCACCCATGTCGGTGCAAGACAAATTCATTTGACCTTGACCCTCCATTAAAAAGACACTGCCCTGCCCAGAAGGGTTTCAGAACTCAGCACTCACATACAATACAAATGCATGCCCATATGTATTTGCAAGGAGATACCTGAAGAGAAACCTAAATGCTTCACAAAACAGTGCATGCCCTTGGACATGCCCTACCTTCTTGTGGCTTCTCTTCTGTTTAATCTTCATGATCCAAAATGACGTGGTGACCATTTGATTGATAGAAAGGATTGTTTTCTCTTTTTTAAAAAAATGATTTATGTAATACTACAGAGGAATTTTGTGCAACATTGTTCTACTTTCCAGAAACTTCATCTCTTTCCAGACTTACTGAAGGGGCAATATCAGAAACTTCAGTGGCTGAAGCTGCCTGTACACTGCTCAGGAGGGAGTCTGTAGGAAAATGCCTAGTGTCACACCGGACTTGGCCACTTATGAACTTTATGACCCTCGTGCAGTGGAGTCTTGCTGTCCTGAAAAGATAGGGATGGCCCGTCACCACTGTGTGCATGGAAGGGAAGTCACTTGGAGCACTTAGTACAAACGAAGCTTGACATTGTCTCTTACTGTGCCCTTGTGAGATGTCAGTCTTCACTCTTGGTGAAGCTCTTCCAGCCAATTTATTTCAGATTAAGAGCTCTCAGACAGGTGAGGCTAGGTCCAGAGGCAATGCAAGACTTAATGTGGAAAGGTTAGCATGTCAAGACCGCCCCAGATAAGGCTGACAATGATGGCTCCAACTCCTAACTTCATGTCTTCTTCTTGAATTTTTAGAGCTGAGGACTGAACCCTAAACCCAGGGCCTTGCACTTGCTAGGCAAATGCTCTTCACTGAGCTAATCCCCAACTACAATGTCCTCCTCTTCTTTTAAAATAATCCACTAAATCCAATTAACATTGTTCATATGTACATGGACCATGTGTCCATATGTTTATGGACCATCAACTGAAACAGAAATACTACCCATGACACCCATCCTCAAAGAAGAATGATTATTCCTCCCCCAGCCTATCAACTACCAGCATCTCCTGAGTAAGACTTGGGACCTGGAGATCATTTCCACTGTCTCTTCAGGAATCATGGCTGGCTTGATGTTGTGTAGGTTTTATACATATAACTACAACTTATACAACAGCTCTGTCATGTTCAGAAAAGAGCATTACCCAGCACTATTCTTCATTCTTTGACTCTTAGATTCTTTCCACCTCCTCGTCCACAATGTTCTCTGAGCCTTGGAAGAGAGTAAGGGGTTGATAAACATGTCTTATTTAGAGCTGAATACTCCATCTCTTACTCTCAGCCCTTCAATCAGTTACATGTATTTACTGCTGCCCACTACAAAATAGACATTTCTCTCACTATGTTTGAGGACACACCAGGTCTATAGCTAGTATATACATACATACATACATACATACATACATACATATATACATATCACATATAATCTATATGGTTAATATATAATATGTGTGTATATGTTATATAATGTAATATATGTGGGTATATATAATATAAATATTAAGAAGGCAATTTGACAAAATAACCATTTAACAAAATAAGAACAGCAGATTAATCCTAGAACCTGTTGTTTCTTTTTCTTTCTTCCTTTCTTTCTTTCTTTCTTTCTTTCTTTCTTTCTTTCTTTCTTTCTTTCTTTCTTTCTTTCCTTTCTTTTAACCAGAATTACAATATCAGGCATGAAATTCCCTCCTGTGAAGAAGGCCTCAAATCCAATAAGAGAGCAATTAGTTATCCCATAATAGTCAAGCCATTGCTGCACCACTGGATTTCTTGCCTGGAAGGTTGGTATTGCAATGTATAAGGTCCAGCACTAGGCAAGACAGATAATGTCTTTTCTCCACCAGACAACTTATCACACTAGGACAGCTAGTAAACAGGAAGAAAGTCTCCTGGTTGGTTTGAGACTGATTTCTCTGTGTTCTACGGCCAAAATGTGTGGTGTCTTCAGTAACAGGGTTTTACCTTGTAATTACAGGGGTAACCAATGACAGCAACAACAGCCTGTAGAGTCTCCCTGTCAAACAACTCATAGAGAGGTATCCCATGCCTAGTACATGATTTTTATTTAATAACTCATATCTTCCAGTAGTGGCATTGTCCAACTATGCGGGGCACTTGCATTTGAAGACATTTTTTAAAAGTGTATCTTACTAACAGGTAGGATTCTATAAGATGTTTTCATAATTCCTTAGTTTAGGTTAGCTCACCCAATACCCTCTCCTCTCCCCCAACCCCAAGCTACCAGCCCCACTTAGTCCTACAACTTCCAGTATGCCCCCTCTTCTTTCATATGATGTGTATTCTGCTATCCATTCAACTATATTTTTAGTTAGGCTGTGAGATACTAGACTTCCATATGATGTTTTTTTGTACTCTTTCTTTAGTTATCCCCCATTTCTCCCATAGTCTACCTCTTCCTGCTTAAGCCTTCCCATCTCTGTACTCCACCAATCTACTTCTGTTTTACCTATAATCTACTACCACCATCCCTTACTGTATCCTTTCCCCAACGACCCATTTCTAGCTTTCACGTATATCCAAGTGAAAGAAAACCAAAGGTTTGCCCCCTAGGATCCACATACGAGAGAGAACATGTGACATTTGTCTTCCTGGGACTGAGTTACCTTACTTTGTATAATTCTTTCCAGTTCCATTCATTTGCCTGCAAATTTTATGATTTTATTTTCCTTACAGCTGAACAACATATTGTGCATATGTACCTCATTTTTTCTTAGCCATCAACCTGCTTATGGACATCCAGGTTGATTCCACTTCCTAGCTGTTGTGAATAGAGCAGCGATGAACATGGATGGGAAGTATCTCTGTGGTAGGCTATAAAGTCCTTTGGGTGTAATTTTAGGAGTGGTATAGCTGGGTCATATGGCAGTTCTGTTTCTGTTATCCTTCCCTCCCTCCCTTCCCCCTCCTTCCCTCCCTCCCTCCCTCCCTCCCTCCCCCCTCCCTCTCTTCCTTCCTTCCTTAGAAACCCCACATTGATTTCCAAAGTGGCTGTGCTAGTTTACACTCCCACCAACAGCGTGTAAGAGTTCTCCTTTTACCACATCCAGGCCAGCATCTGTCATGGTCTATGTCTCTGTTGATGGTCATTTGGAGTGGGCTGAGGTGGAACTGCCAACTATTCATCTGTGGTCCCCCAGTGGCTAAGGATGCTGAGCAATTTTTAGGTGTTTCCTAGCCATTCGTATTTCTTCTTTTGAGAATTTCCTGCTTAGTTCCATGGCATAGTTTTAATTGGGTTCTTAATTTTCTTTTTTCAAATTGTACTTTATATTGATTGTGGATTTCACACCATGCATCTCGATCCCACTCATCTCCCTGTCCCTTCCCAGAATGGAAAAATATCTTTGTGGAAGCTGTAGTGTGACACAGGGAGTCGCACGGTCCTTTAGTCCACATATTGTTACTTGCCAGTGTGCATTGCACATTTTGTTCAGTACTGCTTTGACTGTCCTTGGTCTTGTGTGCCTCCATATAAATTTTGAGGTTGTTTTTTCCATATATGTAAAGAATGGCCTTTGAAGTTTGATTGGGATCCCATTGAATCTGTAGCTGGGTTGCCATTTTCACAAAATTAATTTTTCCAATCCATAAACATGGGATGTCGTTCCACCTTCAAGGGTCTTTCTCTGTTTCTCTCTTCAGTGTCTTAAAGTTTTCATTGTACAGGTCTTTTTTTTTTCCTTGGTTAGGTTTATTCCAAGTTACCATATATTTTAATGGCTATTGTGAATGGTATTGTTCCTTTGACTTCTCTTTCACTGTGTTTATGTTATTTAACTTTAAATAAGTACATAAAACCAGATTTGGGGCTAATATTTGTGCAAATGAGATAAAGCAATCTAAGCAAAGGCAGCCCTTCCCCAGACACACAGCCTATGTGAGTAAGCTGAGGGCTGTGAGGCCCCAAATGCCCAGTGCCCTAGTGTAGGATACAGTTTGTTCTCTCATCCATGGTGGCTTCACTAGATCCAGGCTGACTGACAGTTCATTTAAGTGCCAATGCCTCTTCTGGGATTGCCCTCCAAATCCCATAAAATGATTGACTCTTCCTAATGGCTGCAAATCTGGACATGCCCAAGCTAAATTTGCTATGGAAACAGCTGTATTAAGGTTCTCTGGAGTCATAGAACTTATGGAATGGATAGATAGATAGATAGATAGATAGATGATAGATAGATAGATAGATAGATAGATAGATAGATAGATAGATAGATGATAGACAGTTCTTATAGGCTGTAGTCCAACAGTGGGTAGCTGTGAATGGAAAGTCCAAGAATCTAGAGTTGCTTAGTCCCATGAGACTGTGTGTCTCAGCTGGTCTTCTTTATGTGCCGAAATCCTCAAGAAGTAGGCTCCAATGCCGGTGAAGGAACGGATGTGCTGACAAGGTGAGGGCAAGCAGGTAAAGGATGAACACACTCCCTTCCTCCTTTCCTTGTCCTTCCAGCCTCAAGGTCTGGATTAAAGGTGTATGTCATCCCAACTCAAGATCAGGATCAAAGTCACGTTGTCTTCTTGCCTCAAGGTCCAGATCACAAGTTTGCCCTCTATTTCTGGATTATAGTTCATTCCAGATACAGTCAAGTTGACAACCAAGAATAGTTATCACAACAACCAAAATCGTTTTGATCCCAGATGTGATGGCAGAGAAAATGTGCCACTCAAATCTGTGTCCAGGAATAGAATTAGCTTATAACCCGCCTATTGCTATTCCTTTACCACATACTTCCACCATTCACCCTGCAGCCCGTGACTGAGGACAGTGAGATGTGAAGGCAGGTCCCATTTAGAAAACATAGAACTGAAGGGCTCCCTATTGGCCTAAATAGAAATTACCAGAACTGCGCTGCAGCGTGAGAATCTTCTTGGCTGTCTCTCTCTCTCTCTCTCTCTCTCTCTCTCTCTCTCTCTCTCTCTCTCTCTCTCTCTCTCTCTCTTTGGTTTTTCGAGACAGGGTTTCTCTGTGTAGCTTTGCACCTTTCCTGGAACTCACTTGGTAGCCCAGGCAAGCCTTGAACTCACAGAGATCCGCCTGGCTCTGCCTCCCGAGTGCTGGGATTAAAGGCGTGCGCCACCAACGCCCGGCTTGGCTGTCTCTGTCCTTTCTCTATCCTGCCTCTGGTGATGTTCTGGGACACAGTCTGAAGACTACCTGCCTTCCTTGCTTCCCCCTCCCCCTGGCATATCCCATCCTATCTTGTGGTCTTCTCATCAGATCCAGATTATGGCACTAGGTCTAGTGAAGAGGAGGCTAGCCAGTTTGTTTAATACAGACTTAGGAAAGAACCCAGAAAGAGCAATTTTTAAAAAAAAAAAAAAAAAAAAAGAAGAAGAAGAAAGACATGCTTTCTTCTGTAATTGATAAAAAGTACTTAATAAATATGGGCTAAGTATTGCATAAGATAAAGTGATGCTCCCTAAATGGCTTAAATGCCTACTGGTTCATGAGGAAAGTCAGAGACTTAGGGATAGCTAGTTATCACTGGGAGTGAGCTGGAGTCATTCTGATATTTGTTTTGTTCTCATTCTATACCCCCCACTAGTTTCTGTTTTCTTTCTCTTCTTTATAGACTTTCATGTGAATCCAGTGCATTTTGATCATATCTACTACTTTCTCCCTCATTCCAACCCCTCTACACTCCCCCTCAAACTTGCATCCTCTGCTGTGACCCATAGTCTTTACTGAGTCCAATTAGTGTTGCCCTGATGCGAATGAGTGTGTCTTCCCACTTTTTCACACCTGCCTGCAAAGTCAAGGGAGAAAGCCCATGACTGCCATTGCATCCTCATGCTTCCTGGGGACACCAGTGCCTCAGTGTGGCACAGATGTACTCCAAGCTGCTCCTTGTCCTCTAACACCTCCTGGACAAGCCAAAGTCCTGGGAAGCAGGAGGATGTGAAGCTGTGTTCCTCTCCACTCCATGAGGCCATGTTGACTTGGCCTGTCTGGAGACACCTCTTGGGAAGCTCCATCAGAGTGCCAGTCAGTCCTGTGATTCACACGGAACTCAAAACAGACCCAGGAGACTGGTAAAGACACCCGCTTTTCACCCTCAGCTAAGCTTTTCTATTTCCATCCTCTTGCAAACTCTCTTGGGCCTCTGCAGCCAGAAAATCCTAAAGAATATGAAAGGTCTTACGGACTACATATTTTATAGTTTTTATAGTTTTGTTTTTCGTATTTCCTAAATTTTGATATTCATTCCTGTCTGTGTCTCTGCTGCTGCAAAGCTGAGGCCTTCCTGATCCTGGAGAAGCTGCCTCTGCCATAACCAGTTCCTACAGACAGCAAGCAACTCCTCTGTAAGTACATTGCAGGCAACAATACAGAGCCTCTGTGTACTAACTGCCTCCTTCACAAGGTTTTATGGGTAAGGCTCCATCCTACTGTCCTGACCATCCAGGGTCAGGCATGGGGCAACTAGGGCCCATCTCCAACAGCCAACCTTAAATCTCCCCAGACTAACTTACTCTGCTTTGACTATTTCTTCCAAGAGACTATAAGACACTCAGATAGACAGACAGACAGATGCCCCACAGACACTCTTGTCTATGCTTTACCCTTATCCTTTCTGCCACTACACTTACCCTGATTTTTCCTCATGTGGCCCTGGGTGGAATGGTACAACCTCACTTCTTGGGAAATGTAACAAATCATCAACATCAGTTGCCTTTTGGCCCGTTGGACTTACCATCCCAGAATCATAAAAACAAATGGATATTGCAGAGATTCCTGTGTAGGGATATATACACTAATAATAGCCAGTCCCAAACTTCGTGTCAGGTATTTGAACTGCCCACATGTGTTTACATTTATATATAAACATTTTCCTGATTGTTTTAAAGATCTTTAAAAGTGAGTGAGTGTGTGTGTGTGTATGTGTGTGTGTGTGTGTGTGTGTGTGTGTGTGTGTGTGTGTGTGTACAGATGTCCATGGAGGAAGAGGGTGTTGGATTCCCTGGAGCTACAATTACCCTGGGTTGTCAACCAGCTAAGGAAGGTGCTGAGAACAGAACTCTGGTCCTCTGCAAGAGCAGCATACCACCAAGCCATCTCTCATGACTCCTCTCAGTTATTTTCCTTCTATTGGTGACTGCCTTAATCTTAGATTCAAAAAAAAAATTGGGGGTTTTGTGAGCCATGGCAGCATTACAGCAGGACACATAGACCTTCTGTGGGGCTGAGCGTGGGGCTCTGTGGCTCGAGAGTAAGGCAGAAGCTCTGTACTGCTTCAAGAACTCTCAGAGCAGAACCAAAAACAGCAGCCACAGCCTCCGGCTGCTCTTAAACTCTTCCCCTGGGCCAGGCACCGTGCAGGTGATTTTCATGCATCAACTCAGTTAATCTCCATGTCAGAACTGAGGTCGAGGCCCAAGGAAGTGATGGTTGCCTGCCCTGTCTCACAGTCAACCTGCAGTTAGCGAGCTAGAAAGGTGTTTGTCCCGCAATGCTAGAGCTGCAGACAGCCTTCAGACTCCACAGTTCCCCAGGTCACAGATGGAGCAACTACCTTTCTGGGTCCCTCTCCACGTCAAAGTTTTGCTGTTTTCTGAGTTCAATTTCCATATGAAGCAGGTTTAACCTGATTTTCTTATATTAAGTTCTGACTCTTGTGACCTCTAACCTGGGAAGGGACACCTACTATAATAATCTCAACCCCCCCCCCATAATCCATCACATATCCTTCAAAAGCACCAAAAGGAAATGTGTTACAATAACCAAACATACCTAGTGTATATCACGGGGCTTGCTTAAATATTTCCCATTTATGCTATTTTGAGAACTGGCTTCCATCCCAGTTCCGACAACAGTGTTCAAGATTAAGTGAAAGAGCATGTGAGTAGAGTAATTGAAAATAGGATTTCCCCCTCAAAGGGATGCAGTTATGAGCTTACTCTCTTATGTGTGTGAGAGCCCCTTTTTGAGCATTTGAGAAATATGGATTTTTGCAGTTGTCTCACTTGCTGGAAAAAAATGTGTGTTCTATTAGGTTTCTAGAGGACAATGGCATGTCAACTCTAATCAGCCTTCCCCTTCAAGATTCTGCAGAAGCCAGCCCCAGGAGCCCTCCTCAAACTACGTCTCCCACAGCCCCCGCCTTGAGCTTGGCACAGGCACAAACACTTTGCTGTTCTCTGCCCCTGTTGTAATAATAAAGCCAAGGGTCCTAGACAGCAATAGTCACCACAGGACTGTCTCCGTGCCAGCTCAAGGGGCACTAGGAACTCAGCTCCTGGCCACAGTCCCACTGTTTTCTTGGACCGAAGCCCTTCATGGCACAGCTCCATCTATGGGCATGGACCATCTTGGGAGCAAACCCATCGGCTGATGACAACCTGATGCAGCCATTTGGCTAGGATGTTCTGAGCACAATGATAATCAAGTCTTGATGAATTGGATGAACCATCTTTCTTCCCACCCTGCATGCTTCTGCACCAAAGGGAAGAAAGCTTGGGACATGATATTTTTCCACGGTGGAACAGCTGGCTTAGATCTATGAAATTGCAGCTTTAAATTAATGCATTTTATATTTGCCCCATCAATTAAGAAAAACAACAATGCATTGAAGAACTGGAAAGGAGGCTTTGTAGTTTTTTTAAATTGTGCCCAAAGGTTCTTGGGTTTAATTTTGGAGAAGGTAGGAATCTCAGACTACATTATCTGCCAAGCGAACTCACTGGATTCATAGTTGTATTTATGCCTTGGATTCTCCCAATTAGAATCATTTCTTCTAATGTTCCAAACATAGTTTCAAGTTTTATTTCAATCTGCAAACATTCCCAAATCCTATCAGTGGAGTCTCATATTCTGTTGTCATTCAATGTCCTCTCACAGTTGTGGTGACCGAGTTAGCTCTTTCCTATAGGCATTCACTATATTATTTTGTCCACTTGTGAGGCTAAGAGTGTACTGCCATGCCTTGGTCAGCCCCAGCTTCCTTCCCAAACTGTCCTCTGTCTCCAGTAGACAAGAGAAAACACGGGGGAAACACACAGGCTATGATTCAAGTTCCTCATAGGCTGTGTGTATCCTGAAGTCATGGTAGACACTCCCTACAGGCAGTGGTCTGGCAGGACAAACCAGGTCATGGGTTGGCAGAACTTCCCTGATGTTCAGCTATAGACTTAGTTCCGAGCTCCACACCGCCGATGGGGACAACACAGAAAAACGAGGACTCGGTCACTTTTCTTTGGGAGATTTGTTTGCAGTTTGCTTGTTGTTTTTTCAAATCATACAAATGTGGCCAGAAGTTGAACCCACATTGTCTAGAGTAGACCAAGAGGAACTAACTGTCTTAACTGCAAAGTATATGCCAGACCCCAAATCCTCATTCACTATCTGCCTCCACCCTGAGAAAGCGGTGGGGAGCAGCCCAATTGATTTGGCATTTTTGGAGGGGAATATGGAACATGATATATGTGGAAATTGCGTGTGTGCGTGTGTGCGTGCGTGCGTGCGTGCGTGCGTGCGTGTGTGTGTGTGTGTGTGTGTGTGTGTGTGTGTGTATGCGTGAGAGAGAATCCCCCCTCCCCCTTAAATGATTTTTCTATCTTTGAGTTTTCCAAGATACACTGGGATAGGAAAATACAAATTGTCCCGGCTCTGTTTATTTACTTGATCCTAGAATTCTTCTACAAACTAGAGTTCCAAGCACGTCTCTAAGTAACACATTTGAAAAAAAAAATCATATTCTGCCAATGACTTTTGAAGCCGTGGAGCAGCTTGCAAGCTCAACCTTGAAAGAAGAGTTTCCTCTCTTACATTCGATGTCACAAGCGCTCAGATAAGGCCATGGTGAGTGAACACAGGGAAAGCTTGTTTACCTCCAACGAGGAGTCGGAGGGAAGGAAATAAAGCAGCAATCTAGACGAAGACAGGATTAGCAGGTGCCTGACTCCTTTGATGAAAGGGCTTAACTAACAGCACTAGGAACTGAGAGCCCATCCCGGGAGGGGCTGGCCGGCTTGCCAGTGTCCTAGCAAAGTTTTGCCAGATGCAATCACCCAGCATGCCACTCTCAAAACTTCATGTAGTACGATGTCGCTTTTGTAAATTTGGGGTTTTGTGGTTGCGCTGTTACTCATCTTAGATTGCAGGACTTCCAGACTTTTGTGTCTTTTCTTTATTACCCAAATAATGTGTAGCAAAATATTGGAAAATAATGATAAACAATAAGGAAAAGTAATGATTTGTAATTGTAGGCCCTGGAGTTTGTTACTGCTTATCCCATGGGGCTGGGCTTTCAGACGTTTGTCTCTGGGAGACCCGGTATGTGTGGCCCATTCTTCTTCAGTCATAAAATGCAACTACTAAGAATGACAGCACCTGACAGACCAGCATTGGCCTCTGCTTGGGTGTTTGCTCCAAGTCTGCTCTTGGGTTCCATCTCTGATGTTGGCCTTGGCAAGAGAAATTGATGAAGGGCAACTTCATCTCTGTCTGGCCACCTGAATTTGCTTAGTAATTGTGTGAGTGGAATAGACCTGCATCTAACTGGCAATAGTGTCTGTACCATGAAGAAGATGCAGTCTTATCTCCAGAGATGTCTGAATAATTGCATACAACTATACATAAGCATTGTATGCAGAATTTGGAGTAAAATTAACCTTGACTTCTTTATATATTAAAGTCTAATACATAAATATTTTAAGTATATACATGTGAGAGTAAAATGCTATAGTAACTAGGAATTTTTTAAATTATTAATTTTATGTATTAATATGTTTTTATAAATTTTCAAAAGATTAAATTATTAAGAACAGTTTGCCAATATTAAACTATTAAGATAATTTTAATAAATAATAAAAAATAAATAGCTAGATAAATTTATGATCTTATCCTTTTCAAACCAAAGTATATTTATAAAAATTTAAATAAGAGGGCAAATTTATATTCAACTATATTATTCTACTTGGCTATGAATTACTAGAGAAAAAGTTATTTTTGAATTTCTTTTCCTTTTTTGAAAGTGAAATTAATTTGTTATGCAAACTCTACCACATTAAAATCTTGCAAAGAGAAAAAATAGTTCCCAAATTAGAGATCATCACATCTGTATCCACTATATTTTAACCAGAAATGATAAGAAATATAGAGTATAAATCAGAGGACATGTTAGCAAAAAATGCATACATATTTTCGCACTGCCCTAATTTTAAAGTTGCCAACATCAAGAGAACACTTGACAATGACAAGTCTCAACAGCCATTGACATTATAGGGGCTATCATTTAAGATAAAAAGCAATTATCTTTTTATAAAAATAAAGTAGTCTTTTTATAAAAATAAAATGAAATTTTAATTATCTCCTTTGCAGCCAGTCACTTTTGCCAGTCAAAGACAAATGATTTTTTAATTTTCTAAGGCTGTGAAGGTGGAGTTTGGAGTTTCTATTGGAAAGCACATTTTTAAGAATCTTTTGGTATTCTATCGTAGACAAACGATTGCAGAGATCTGTGAATGTCCCTGAAAGTGACTCTACCCCTAGCTATGAAAACGATCAAAATAGGCTCAACAAGGACTGTGTAGCAGTTGACAGAAAGTATTGAACTGCTCCTATACTATAAGAAGAGGATATTTGATTTTCACCTTATTATTATTTTTCAATTTATTTTTGTTTTATGTGTATGAGTGTTTGCCTGCATGTATGACTGCAACATGTGCATGCAGTATATACAAAGGCCGGGTCTGGGAATCAAACCTGGGTCCTCTTGAAGAGCAGCCAGTCCTCTCAACCACTGAACCATCTTCCAGGCCCTGATTTTCACTATAAAATATTAACAACGTACTCTAACAATTTGGACATTGGCATAACATTTCCTGCTTATCTGCTGCTCCAGGAGTTCTTTCAATGATTATGATATTTTACTATAGCCTCTTTTTCAGCAGAATGTATATTTTAGTCCCTAGCCATTTGCATTTTGTTCAGAACTCTATGAAGTCCTGGATGTGTTTTCATTGTATTTAAAACACACACACACACACACACACACACACACACACACACACACACACACACACACATATATATATATATATATATATATATATATATATATATATATATATATATACATACCTCTACCCAAGCTGGCTTTAACAAAGTACAGAGGAGTTGGAAATGTAGATAAGTGCATTTATCAGGTGTTCAGGAGACCTCGGGTTCATTCCCCAGCATGGTGGTTGGTAAGTAGGAATCAGAGTAAAAGGGAATTAGTTGGCTCATGCACTGAAAAGTCTGAGATGGGGCATAATACCTGATTCAGACTGTAAAGAACCAGGTATAGCCAATGGTTTGTCAGTTGATTCCAGATCCAATCAACTTGACAACCAAGATTAACCCTGTACCAACCTACCTATGTCTCCAAGACTATTTAAGAAGTGTTTTTGATTTATGCCTTTATGAAAACTTTGCAAAATCATTACCATGTTGGAACATGAAATTTGGGGTAACTTGAACCTGTGATGCCAGCCCATGATCATTCATATCTGGCTCCAGAATAAACTGTCTTTCCCCTCTGTGAGATGAGAGCAGTGGGTTTTACAATAACCCTGACTCTAAAGCCTCAAGCTCTGGAACACACTGGTGAGTTTGTACCTTTGACAGTTGAGGCATCGTTTCCATGACTACAAAGTGGGGAGGAAAATAAAGGTGCTTGTTTCATAGGGGAGCCCAGAAGGCGAAGTGCATTAAGGCAAAAAAGAAATAGAATATTTCCCAAAGCATAGCACGTTAGGCATTGTTGCTACTACTTATTGACCTATGATTTCTTTTCTTGAGATACCACCTTTGTGTCTCCTAAATATTTATTGATATGTATATCTGTTGCTGGAATCTTTTGCTTTCTTCTTCTCAGTCTGTTTACTTTTTAATCTCTCTTATTTTTTTTAAAAAAAAAGTTCATATAAATGAACATGTGACTTCTTACAATTGTCTTGATTTCTTGCCCTTGAAAGTATTTAGAAGTCATTTCTTTCCCATGTGTTTCATGTCTATTTTGTAAAAAATTAGGTCTCTTCCCCCCAGCCCTATGGATGGGAGATTTTCCAATTTGCCCAGACTCAGCCATGCTTCTTATTGACTGTAACCTTGGGCCAGTTATCTGAACTCTGCCTTAGTAACTGCCTTTGCAAAGTGGGATACCTAGAGTTATGGTTTCACAGGAATAATGTATGTAAAGCACTTAGCATTGTATATGAGTTACTTTTGTGTCACTTTAACTAAATACCAGATATAAACAATCCACAGGAGGAATGATTTGTCTTGGATCCTGGATACAGAGAATTCAGTTCATGGTTGCTTGACCATGTGTACCTGAGCAAATTATCATGGCAGAGAGAGCAAGTGACAGAGTAGCTTCTTCACTTCTGAAAGGACAAGAAGCAGAGAGTGGAACAGAAAGGGACCCAGAGACAAGGATCACCCCCAAAACCTACTCCTGTGATCTATTTCATCAACAGACCCCACATCCTAAGTTTCCAGCACCTCCCACAATAGTTACCAAGAGAAGCAAAACACATTCATGAATGTGGTGATATTTTAATTGTGCTGAAATGTGATTTTATTTGTATGTTAATAAATAAAGTTTGCCTGGAGATCAACCACGCCCTTAATCTGATCACATGGCAGGCAGAGTCTCTGTGTGGTCAAAGAAAAAGCCAAGCATGGTGACATGAACCTTTAATCCCAGTACCAACCATAGAGACCTGGAAGTTTGTATAGACAGGCAGTGATGAGGAAGTCATGTGGTTGGGTTTAGAGCCAATGAGAAAGGCAATAAAAAGACAAGTCAGACAGGAAGAAACTCTCTCTCAGAGGAAGCTACGGCAGCGAGTGGTAAACTAAAGGTCGTCTTGGCTCTTCACTAGTGCTCTGATCGCTTGGCCTTTTAATTCTGTATTTGGCTCTGTGTTTCTTATTTAATAAGACTGTTTAGAAATTCGTCTACACATGAGCCTGTGGGAGATGTTACACATTCAAATCAGAGTGCATGGCAGACAAAATCATCAACTGGCTATTGGTCATGATGTTTATTATTACCTTTATAATGTCATGAGCCTGCCGTTGAAGGGTTGAACAACTGCATACATTGTTTTCAGGAAACAAGGAAAAGAAGGACAAAGGTACTTTTCTAGTAAAGTTATAAATGTTTCCTTGTTAATAGATAGTTAATAGTATACAATATAATGTTACTTTAGGGTTTGTTTGTTTGTTTGTTTGTTTGTTTTGGAGATAGAGTCTCAATCTGTAGCCCAGGCTGATCTTGAACTCACAGAGACATTTTTTTCTCTGTTTCCCAAGTACTGGAATAAAAAGCATGTGCACCACACCAGGCTAGCAGGCTTCTCAAAAAAAAAAAGTTGAACTAGTGAGGAATAAAGAAGCCATAATGTCCTTAAGTCTGTATAACACTGGGGATTTCACTCAAAGCAAATATTGGACTACAGGCTTCACTCTGAGTCAATGAAGAGGTTTTGAGTTTCTCATTCAAGTTTTCTGGTATTTCTTTTTCTTGTGATAACCACATGTTAACATACATGTTAGAAAAGGGGAAATACTTTGGAATTAGCAGTCTATTCAAGCAATAATTGGATTTTTGTTTATCGATGTTCTTTGGAAATACATCCTACCACAGCACAATCATTCTCTTTAATAACATATGTAGCACAATTCATATATGAGCAGGCATGTGCATACACAAACCACAAACAGGCATTTCTTGACATTTTAAACTATGCCACATAGGCTCAATCCCAACTAATCATATTGAAATGTTAATAATTTAAATATTAAAGACACAATCCAGTCTTTTTGAACTTAGTTGCTTATTCTTTTAAAAAGTACAGATATGACAAGGAGCATTGGAGAGCTCCCTTCCCTCCACCAGACAGTCTGTATGTCTTATTGCTTAGACTCAAGCAACATTGCTCATCATTTGCGCAAAAATAAGTAAATAAATAAAATGTAAGAAAGGAAAAGTGAAAATTACCAAATGAGATAGCAGAGAATTTAACCTGAATGGTAAAAAGTGTGGCTGTGTATGATCTCTTCCCTGAGGTTTACATTTTAGGTCATTTAGACACTTGTGACTCTCTCAACCCTGACTCATCTTGGGGATGCCAGTAGCATTTGAGATGTTGTGCCAAAGAATTATCAAGAACCAAAGCATCGAAATTATTCCCATGTGAATGTGAAACTCAATCTTCTTGACTTTTGAAGGAGAGATGATTCCCTTATAATTCCACCATTTTCAATACCAGTAATTGCACACTGAATCAAAAGACTGATGAAGAACGGAATTGGAAGCCTGGAGATAATTTAAGAATAGCTTAGGTAACTAGACCCAGCCATTGAAGAAGAACTCTCTAGGGGAGGTCTCAAATGATCTTGAGTCTTGACCACAATTCCTTGGACACCACCGCAGAAAAAGAAAACACAATTTATGTTTACATGGCATCTGAGGAGTCAGCTTGAAGTGATTTTTATAGCATTTTCACAAGTGATTTAAGCCACTAATTAATTGGCAAATGTTCAGTCCCCATCCAGTTCAGTTATCTAGGTCAAGAAAAATAAACATGTCAACGCAGTCAGCATAGGAAGAATCAGAGACATCCTTTATGGGCTTTGTGGAGCATATTTCTTTGCTGTGATGTCCTAAATGACACACTTACCATGGTCAACTTGGAGTTCAGAAATAAGTTTATTTCCTGCTTGGTCTATGGTCCCGGGTTTTCATGCTGATTTAAGACAAGCCTATGAAGTCCAAAAGCTTTTTTTAAGGGCTTTAGAAAACAAAACAAATAGATGGACAAATAGATTGAGAATAGACAGATCTATACTGGATGGATGGATGGAGACAGGCAGACATACAATACACATAGTGGGTCGTCTAAAAATTAGGCATGGGAGGTAAAATGATACAGGAAAACAGGACACAATTTATTTTTCTTGTCCCTCGTTGGAGCTTCTGCTTTAATGAAAGAGACTGACAACGGGTAGATAACCTTACAAATAACACAAATTTTATCACTAAATCAAACGCCTAAAAATGAGAGAAAAAAATAACGAGGAAGCAAAACAGCCCGAGAGGTCGGGGAAAGGCTTCTCTGAGAAGTGATTGTTGAGGTATAATTTGGAAGGGACTAGGTAAGGAGAAGGAAAGAGATTCTAAGAGAGAGAGGGGCCTACACGAAGGTGATGCAGCAGGAGAAAGCAAAGATATGAAGCAAAAGAAAACCAGTGGAACACTGAAGAAAGAGCAGGGGCCAAGTGTGTGAGACAGCGCTGAAGAACGTGTACCAGCTTTATCGTGCCTGCACCTTCTGGACAATTAAATGAACGACAGGAAGTGACTAGGTGCATTTAAAGAGGAGAGGGACAGGGTTAGAGTTACAGTTTCATTACCATCAGCCTGTGTGAGCGTGGGGACTCCACGGGAAGGACCACCCAGGGACAAGAAGGAAGTCAAACTCTCAGGAGAAAGCTCTTGCTCTTCTCTGGTGTAGATGCAACTTTGGATCAAGATGCTGTTGATAGAGATGGATCACAGGAAAACCAGCAGGCACTGAAATTGGGTTTAAAGAATGAAAGGGATATATGGACCAGGCTTATGCACGACAAGTAACTTTGTCTTTGGATTGTGGCATGGAAGGGGCAAAACAACATCACTTCAAATGCCAAGTACTGCTCATGACTCAGGCAAGTGGTATTCAGAGTCCGAATCCAGAATTCTGAATATTTTATGCTGCTCAGAGGCCTTACACTGGACTTTCAGAATTAATCTACAGCAAAACTCTTGGAAACCAGAAACTAGAAAACTACAGAGTTCTATTTTTGGTTAAGACACAGGCATAAAGATGATCACCTTCCTTATAACAAGAGAAAGTAATAGAGAAGCTAAAAAAGAAGAAGAAGCACCACACACACACACACACACACCCCTAAATAAACCAACAGTGGAGATAAATACATCAAGGAAGAGGGTAAAATGGCAACTATTTTCATACTTGCGGCAACTGGCCTAGCGTGTGTCAGGTAGACAATCAGCCCATAAACGTGGGTAAAAGTTTGTTGGGATGCAGAAAAATCAGCTGACCTTCTGACAGCAGCGTGGACTCCATGAAATATTGGAATCTGGAAGAGTCCCAAACACAAAAATAAATTTCTCAGAACAATTCTCCACCCTGGGAAATTTGCCAGCTCAGCAGCAGTTGGGGCAGAGTTGGAAAGCAGGGAGCTCTCGGTTGCTTTTCATCCCTCACACGAACCAAGTCCCAGAGTGTCTTGCAGTGGTATTTGAAGTAAAATTTAACTAAGAAAGCTGCCACTGAATATTCTCTAGTTCAAAACTTGGAAAGAACAAAAGGATGAGAACTCCATACCTGCAACAAGAAGTTTGGGGTAAGTTCCTTTCAGACGAGGATAGTCACCATCATCCCAATGGCAAGGAAAAAATTGAGAGTAACTAAAGTTGCTTCTTCTTCCTAGCTCAGCTAGATGGTCCAGGAAGGCTCTCAGTAAAAATCTGCTTCCCAGATGGGGGGTGGTGGTGCATACTGTTAATTCCAGCACTCAAGAAGCAGAGGCAGGCAGATCTCTATGATTTCTAGACCAGCATGGTCTACAAAACTAGTTCCAAAATGGGCTATATAGAGAAACACTGTCTCAAAAGCCAAAACCAAACAAAGCAACAACAACAAAAATCTACTACTCAATTTTTGGACAAGGAAAACAGAAAACTCTCTTTTGGTAAAAAATACAACAAAAATATAATTATATTTGTATATTGTATCTCTTGTTATAAAAAATCTGGTGTATCTTCTACTGGTAACTTGATAGAAATGTCTAAAATATTATGAAAATGAAAACCATGAGACACACAAAGAAGAATGGAAATGTAACCTACAATCAAAAAAGTAAACAGTCAATAGAGACAGACCCCTCAATGACCAGAACCGTCTCTAAAGTAACCACTTTAAATATGTTTAAAGGTTTAGAAATAACAATGAAAAGAGGAACTGAGAGGAATTTCATCAGAAAAAAAATAAAGCTCTGAAGAAAACCTAGAGAGAGATTTTAGGACAGAAAACATGATGTCTGAAACAATAAAAATATGGAACAGCCCAAGAGTAAACTAAAACAAAAGAAAGACCAAGAATGCAAGGATAGATCAATACAAAATAGCCAATATGAAGTATAGAAAGCAAAAAAAAGGGGGGTCGCTCAAAGTGCAAAATATACTACCAGGGACACTTGAGTTAAGAGAAAATGATGTCCCATATATATGGAATTACATATGTGTAATTGAAACTACCAGTGTATTTTCTCCAAAATATAATCCATTAGAAGTCAGTAATAAAATGATCACCTCATTTGATATTTAGGTAGTAAGCCTCACACTTCTAAAAAGACCTTAAGTTAAAGAAGAAATGCCAGTAAACTTTTTTTAAAGGTCTGATCATGTATCTGTTGCTCTAAAGATTTGTTTTTGATTGGACTCAGAAGTAGAAGCTCTCAGTGAGGACAGCCTAAGTCTCTTGGCAATCTGTTCATCGTGTTTTTCTTTGGCTCCCTTCATCTCTTGACCAAAAATTTAGCATATTCTGTAGCATCATCCTTATTTTTCTTGGTGGATTGTCTTTGTGTTGCAGGACACACAAACTGAATCTTGGGTGCTTTGGCCCTGGGCTTCTTTGTTTTGTTTAAGGGCTGTCTGGCAACATATTGGTGGATATCATTTTCTTTAGAGAGACTGAAAAGGTTTTTTTAAAAAATAATAACCAAATTGAGAACACTCAGATTGGCATACACAGTGCATCCAATGAACACATTTGCACTCTCTCCAGTTCTCCTTATTCTATAACAAGATGCCCCTTACTCAACAGCAGGCGAACGCTGCTAAGGGTCAAGACTCTTTTCATGGGAAAATCTTGTTTGTCATTTCCACCACTGACTGGGACCACAAAAGCCTTCTCCTCTTCACTCAGAACATCAGCAGCTACTCCTGTGGTCATGCACTTCTCATAGAAAGCATGAAGTTTGCATTTATCATCCATTTCAGTGAGTTTCTGAAAGCTAGTGGCTGAGAAGGAGATGTTCAACTTAATCTTGGCATAGCCAACTACCTAGGAGGTGCCACGAAAAAGAGCAAGAAGTGATAGGAAACTTAATAAAATATTTTGTTCTGAGTAGCAATGAAACCAGAATGCATCAAAATGTGTGGATGTATTTGAACCAATGTTTAGAGCAAAAGTGATGGTTTTATAACAGAAAAATAAGAATGGTGTAAAAGCCAAGAAAAAAAGAAGCATAAAAGCTGATTAAGACAAAACAAAGCTGCTTGCAAACAGTATAATTGCATGCACAGCAAATCCAAAGTGAACACCAAAGCAATGAACAGAACTACCAACAGGTCATGAAATACAATGGGAATGCACAAAAATTAACTTTGTGCTTCTATCTTCTGTACCAACAACAGACAGACAAGAGAGACAAGCAGACAGACAGATAGAGAAACAGAGAGAGAGAGAGGAGGAGAACGAGAAAGAAGAAGAAGAAGAAGAAGAAGAAGAAGAAGAAGAAGAAGAAGAAGGAGAAGGAGAAGGAGAAGGAGAAGGAGAAGGAGAAGGAGAAGGAGAAGGAGAAGGAGAAGGAGAAGGAGAAGGAGAAGGAGAAGGAGAAGGAGAAGAAGAAGGAGGAGAAGAAGAAGAAGAAGAAGAAATTTAAATAACATCTACAATAGCATCAAAATGTGTCAAATACCTAAGGGTACAATTTTAATCTATGTACAAACTCTCTATTTCTGTAACTATAAAAAATAGTGCAGAGAAAAGATTTAAAATGCTGAAGCAAATGGAAAGATATACAAAGAGTTATGGTATATGTCAAGACAGGAGGAGTCATTATTGTTGAGGCATCTTTTTTGCCCAAATTAATATAGAGATTAAGCATATTCTCATCAGAATCCTAGCATATTTCTTTGGAAATTTTAAGGCTTGTAAAAGCTGAACTAAAGGAGTGTGTTAACATGAGGAAAAGCAAATAGATCAATAAAAAAGAGTCCATAAAAGATCAGTAAACATATAACCAATTGATTTTCAGCAGGAATCAATGTATTGATAACAGTAGTGATGTTGACATCAAATGTTTGTAGGAAAATGAACATCAATATAGGAAGGGAAGAAAACTGTTGATCCCCTACACTACAGCATTCAAAAATTGTTTGAGGGTGGTTATGGATCTAATTCTGAAGCTTTAACAAGGGGGAAAAGGAATATTTTCATGCCTGGGAAAGTGAAGAATTTTTGTCAGAATGAAGAAAATACCAAGAGTAAAAACTGACCCTCAACTTTGTCAAGATTAAAAGCTTCTACAAGTCAAAGACACAATTACGAAGGTGAAACCAAGGCAAGCTGTGACTGTGGGAAAATGTTTGTGAGATATAGTCATGAAAAGAGATTTATTTCCAGAATACATAAAGCTCTAAAAATCAATACATTAAAAAAAATTAACCCAGATACAAAGGGGGAAATGTTTTGAACAGGTATTTCCCAAGAAAAGTGTTAGGAATTCCCAATAAACACACAAAAAGATGATTAATGTTTTAGGATATTGGAGAAATGTACACTAAAGCCATAGTGAGATAATGCCATCTGGTTAAAATTATGAACTTATCATACCAAATAATGACAAGAAGTTAGAGCAACTGGAATTGTCAAATATTACTGAATAAGAAAGTAGAAAGATACCACCACTTTGGAAAACCTTTGCAAGTTTTTATATGAATTCTACTTTATGACAACTCATTCCTAGGAACTATGCCTCAGCTACAAAAGGCCCTGTGTATAAAAATTCATAGCAGTTTTATTTAAAATAGCCCAAAGCTACTCTTTAAAGGGAGCTATACATCAAAAGAATAAGTCATTTGTGAAATATTCATAGACTGACTTCTAGTTACCCATAAAGGTGGTAAGAATAGATTCAACAATGGGAATGGGTACTGACTGACCAGCCCAGCCAGAAAAGAGAATGAACTATTGACATTCAGCAAGAACCACAACAAGGTGATGGAAATTGAAAGAGAGGTTTCCTCTCTAGGGATAAAGGAATGGAGAAAACAGAGCTGTCCAACGTTTCGGCTTCTCTGGACCACATTGGATGAAGCATTGCCTTGCATCACACATTAAATGCTTAGATGTTCTATGAAGCACCTTTCTGAAGCATGAAATGTATTGGGAAGACAATAGCACCCACACATTTTTTCAAAGCCATTAAACTAAACATTTAAATCTATACATTTCTATGTTAGCAAATAATATTTCAATAAAGTGTGTGTGTGTGTGTGTGTGTGTGTGTGTGTGTGTGTGTGTGTGTGTGTGTGTTCATCCCCTCAGGTAAACAAGCACATTTCAGCCCATGAAAAATACACATGAAGTTGTAGATTCTATTCTCAATCCAGAATATTAAACGTATTCTAAAAGCATGACCTCAAAGGGATAACAAATTACATAAAATTGAGGGAACTAGAGAAGTTTTACTTTGAAAGCAGACATGCACAGGACTCCTTAACAAATAAATTTTAACACAATGTGAGCTATCTTGGCACCCTGGCTATCTGGGCAGCTTGCTCACTGTCAGGGTCCCTGGGCAATGCAGGTGGGCAAACCTTGACTCAAACTCTTTGAGCTTCTTGGTGATGGGGCTGGATCCTGGACTCTCTGGGCCTCAATGTCCTGGGAAGTAAACTGAAGAAAGGACTGTAAGGAAACATCAAAGAGGATAACAGGAGAAACACTGAGTGCCTACCACACAGGCAACCTCCCTGAGAAGTTGCTGTAATTACTCCTCAAGTGGGGGGCGTGGCCTAGGGAAGTGTTGAGAGCAGGTGGAGACCAAAGCCATCTGGCTGGAGGTGTGACATTGCCATGTAACCAACCCAGAGGTTGTTGTTACCTCAGAAGACACTTGTCTATATTATAGCCACATGCCCTCCCTCCTTTGATGGCCCTAGATGTCTCATTCTAAGATGCACCCCAACAGCCACACAACAGACTTGAAAGTAGTTCAGAATACCTACCTGGACCTTCCACAATCTAGACATAGGTCAACATGTCACTTTTAGGGATGATAGAAACAGTGGACAGATCATTTCCAATCCTATTCCATCAGAAGATCACACAATGAAATGGTACATTTTTTTTTATCACTTCTCTAATCAGGTTTTTTCCCCCCACATTATGGTCCTATGGATGTCTTTTGTATGCTTTCTTCTCTGTGTAAGAGGGCGATATATCTTTCTTATGTTTGACTGGCTTGTCTGTGATATCCAAAGAAACTCTAGTTAGGAACTATGTATAATATGAGCCCCAAATAGGAATATTCTCTTTTGCTCTACATTGTGGTACTCATAGAACTTCAATGAAAGGCAGAACTATAAGTGGTTTTTCATTTCCCGAGATGAAGGAGTCCTCTCATGCCAGCATCCACACAACACTACCCACTGGACTTCTGGGCTTACCTCCGTCTCTTCCGCAGTCACGAGCCTTATTACCTTGCCAGGCCTCTTGCATGCATATTTGGAGAACTCAAATTGGAAGGTGTGTTTGTTTGTTTGTTTCCTTATGCTGAATTGAAATCTCCCTTTCAACAATTGCCCCAGGATTTCCCTTCCATTCCCTAAGAACAGCCAGAATGAGTATGATTCCCCACTCATCCAACAGGTCTTTTCTCACGCATCTGCTTTGCATTACTATAATGAGGTACCCAAGGTGATGTACAGGAAAAGAGGTTTGTTTAGCTTGGAGATCGAGAGCTGAAAACTCACACAATTCATGGCCAGCTTGAGGGAAGACTTCCTCCTCGGCTACATCTCCTCATGGCAAATGGCACCTCAGTGGCAGGAGCCTTTAGTGAGATTATGACCAGCGTGTGGGAGTGGAAGCCAGTCTTGTTGGACTCTCAGTAGGTTCCGTTTCTCAAAGGTCCCATCACCTCTCAACACCACCAGGTTAGGGACAAATCTCTGACTCCTGTGCCATGGATGATAAGCCACTCCAACCACAATATGACTGCCACTTCCATCTGTAACTGAAACAGAGCTGTCCCTTAGCCCCTGCTTCTCTTATCACAATTTGCCTTTTTTTTTTTTCCAGGAAGTTTCACTATCTAGCCCAGGCTGGCCTAAGACTCAGAGCTCCACCTACCTCTGCCTCCCTAGTTAGAATATAAGGCATGCCTCAACCCTCCTGGCTCTATCTTTTTTGACAAGGGAATGGTATCTTTAAATGTGGCCACACTGATCTGTATTGTTTATAGCTGTGCCTTCAGGACCTGGCACATGTCTGCCACATTACAGGTACCCTGGCTACCCACATCTCTCTGATTTACTCGGCTGTAAGTCAGAAGTGCCCATCACTCCTTCTCAGGTTCTATAATTTCTCTGAGCTGCTTGTAGACCTCAAAAGATAGCTTACACCTTACTGCAGCTTTATTGCATAGGATGTGCTGAAGAACGCAAATGAGGGGCCGGAGGGATGGCTCAGTGGTTAAGAGCACTTGTTGCTCTTGTAGAGGACCTGGGTTCAATTCCCAGCACCCACGTGGCATTTCAAATCACGGCAATTCACAATCATGTGTTACCCCAGTTCATGTGGACCGGATGCAGAAGATCCAAGGATCTTCTGGTACATGGTGCACAGATATACACAGGCAAAACACTCATACAAATAAAAATAATAATTAAAAGAACTCTACTACTGAGCTACACCCCCAATTCAACGCCCCCACCAGCAAACAAAAAAGAATGCAAACGAACTTCCAAGTGAAGAGACACACAGATTGAGGTCAGAAAGGCTCCCAAGCACTAGAACTCTGTACCCACAAAAAAGGAGTAGGAGCCCTTCTGGGTTCGTGGAAACCTTAGACCCCCCCTGCACTGCTGAGACCCCTGTACACTTCCCTTTATCACACAGCAGGATGGACTACCAACTCTGAAACCATCCCCTCTTCCCTGCTAGAGGAAGAGGGAGTGGAGCCAAAGTCTCAAGTCTTTCGCTCACACTTGGCGTTTCAGATGACCAGTTCCCATCTTGAAGCCCACAAAGAATGGTGGCCCTATTAGAACAAAAGATGCTCCCATCATGCGGGCAGTTCCTAGGGATTCAGCAGACTGGTATCACGGGATCCTCTTGCTCCAAAGTTACAGGGTCCTAGCAGCTCTGCGTCAGAACCAGAGAGTCAAAGATGAAATAGTAAACCAAAAGCACCTCTGTCTAGAAGAGCTGTACAACACACACACACACACACACACACACACACACACACACACACACACACACAATGTACACATACATACACACACATACATACATAAATGAAAATGCACACACACACACACACACACACACACACACACACACACACACACACACATCTGTCTTGTTTTTCACATTTTAACATTCCAGTGATCGAAATACAACCAATTAATGTAAGAATGCATGAATTTATATGTTTAAAAATAGCAAGTATTCTCTCCTTAGCTCTCTGTGACCTTCATTATCTCTGTTGCTTCACAGTTTTCACATCAGAAAATGCCAGACATCACGTCTCTGTGACCTGGGTTGGTACAAAGTAGCAGGAAGCCAAGAGTTCATCAGTCTGCAGAGAATGTGGGCTTTGCCTGAAGGCACTCAGATCTGAAATGCTTTTAACCACAGCCCGTCCAGTCCAACATGTCTGAGCCCAGCTGAGCCTGTAGGCCACAGTTTTCCAAGTAAGTCCTCCTTCAACATTCTTCCTTGGACATAGTTTCAGGTCCCTCATCATCCCCTGAAAGCATTCAGTTTGTCAGTGTCCCTCTTAAAGTTGTCTTAGTTGGCCAGCAATCACAGGTTTGGGGGCCTGACATACAGGGACGCTTGCTACCTTCTGTGGTCAAGGGACTCTCCAGGCAGCCCGCAAGGCCTGAGGCCTCTCAGCAGATGTCTCAAATTGTTGTTGGACCCAAGGGAATCTGCAGTCAATATGTCTTCTTTTTTCCATGAGGTGCTGACAAGCCACTTAATTATAATAATAGTTAAGAAACATCTTAAACAAAGATTTCTGGCCTTGGAAAAATCTAGAACATACGTTTCTTTGGTACAAGTCTTGATAGGAACAAGGTTCCCTGTTTACCAGGGTCTCCCAAAGGCAGATGAGGCCCAGGCAATTGATCTAAGCACCAAGGAATAATCCAGGCAGTTGCCCTCCTGACCACAATCAAGATGCTAGCTGACCCTAGCCCTGAACACGTGTTAGGATGGTCTTCAGCCTAATCCCTGCAGATTCACACTATCACCAGGGAACATCACATCTTTACAGACCCAATTTGGACCATTGTCTTGATCAACTGTACCAACATCACTCATACATTCTGGAAACTCTGGAAGTGAGGCTCCTTAAGTGACAAATGTACCTTAAAGTTTCAGAGTCACACGTCTAGATCAGGTTTGACAAACCATTTATGAAAAGTTCGGACTTCTATGGACCAAGGGGTAAAATGGAGGAAATCATATGGACATTCAATAATAGTTAAAATGTAGTCATTTGTTATGAGCTGAATTGTGTCCCTTAGAGAAGATGTAGACATACTAACCTTCTGTACCTCAGACTGTGGTCTTGTTCTGTTGTGTAAACCTCAAACTTTGTGGTACTTTTCTATGGCAGTCCCAGGAAACCAATTATATACAGTAATTAAAAATGCATACTTGATAAATATGTATCTTAGATCAATAGCCACATATACGTGTATACACACACACACATTAATTGAAACTCAGCAGCTCCAATAACACATATGTGTTAGCTCACAGTTGGTGTGATGGTTAATGTTGCTTACAAACACGAAGAAATCTAGACTCACTTAGGAGATGGGTCTCTAGGCATGCCCATGGAGCATTGTCATGATTATGTTAGTTGAGGTAGGAAGCTCCGTCTGCTGTGGGTGTCACAATTCCCTGGAGAGGATTCTGGACTGTGTAAGTGGAAATGGGGAACTGTGCCACACCAGTCATTTCTCTCTGCTTCTGATCATACGTACAATGGGACCAGATGTTTCAGTGCCTTGACTTCCCCGCCATAATGGACTGTCCCCTTGATCTGTCAACCAGAAGAAGCCTTTCTCCCTTAAGCTGCCTTTGTTGGGTTATTTCATCACAGTGCCCACATTAGGGCCTCTGTAAAATTCTGCTGGCACAGGCAGGGGGCTCCTTCAGGTCAGGTACAGTGCGGAGGTAACGGTGATGGTGGTACCCCAGCCACTCTCCTCCTTTTGAGAAACAGACACGGCTGATGTCCTTCCTGCTTCTGGCTTCCTGAGCTTACAGTTCTACCTCTGTTCCTCTTATACCCAAACTTGGCCACATAACCTCTTACTAGGAGGCTGACATTCACTGGCACTCACCTCTATTGCTTGCGATCCCAGGCTCCAATAATGTCATCACTGCACAGGGACAATTGGAGGCACCTGGGGAGCTTCCGCAAACTTCATTCTCCTACACCCCGCACCCC